>NC_068455.1:64735757-64836712 GCF_023373465.1 Oncorhynchus keta | reverse complement strand
TTACGTATTATTACAAATTGGAAGTGGTATTTATTGTATTTATTGTATGCATATAACATATGGTGTGGCAGGCCAATGCTAGAACATGCTACATTGGAAGTGGTATGCTAGAACAGGCTATTGTATTTATTGTATCATATAACATATGGTGTGGCAGACCAATGCTAGAACATGCTACATTGGAAGTGGTATTTATTGTATTTATTGTATCATATAACATATGGTGTGCTAGAACAGCTACCAATGCTAGAACAGGCTAAATTGAAGTGGTATTTATTGTATCATATAACATATGGTAGACCAATGCTAGAACATGCTACATTGGAAGTGGTATTTATTGTATTTATTGTATCATATAACATATGGTGGCACAATGCTAGAACCAATGCTAGAACATGCTACATTGCTAGAAGGCTATGTGGTATTTATTGTATCATGGTATATTGTATCATATAACATATGGTGTGGCAGACCAATGCTAGAACATGCTACATTGAAGTGGTATTTTATTGTATCATATAACATATGGTGTGGCAGACCAATGCTAGAACATGCTACATTGAAGTGGTATTTATTGTATCATATAACATATGGTGTGGCAGACCAATGCTAGAACATGCTACATTGGAAGTGGTATTTATTGTATTTATTAAAAACATATAACATATGGTGTGGCAGGCCAATGCTAGAACATGCTACATTGGAAGTGGTATTTATTGTATCATATAACATATGGTGTGGCAGACCAATGCTAGAACAGGCTGCTAAATTGGAAGTGGTATTTATTGTATTTATTGTATCATATAACATATGGTGTGGCAGACCAATGCTAGAACATGCTACATTGGAAGTGGTATTTATTGTATCATATAACATATGGTGTGGCAGACCAATGCTAGAACAGGCTAAATTGGAAGTGGTATTTAGACCAATGCTTGCTACATTGGAAGTGGTATTTATTGTATCATATAACATATGGTGTGGCAGACCAATGCTAGAACATGCTAAATTGGAAGTGGTATTTATTGTATTGTACTATAACATATGGTGTGGCAGACCAATGCTAGAACATGCTACATTGGAAGTGGTATTTATTGTATCATATAACATATGGTGTGGCAGACCAATGCTAGAACAGGCTACATTGGAAGTGGTATTTATTGTATCATATAACATATGGTGTGGCAGACCAATGCTAGAACAGGCTAAATTGGAAGTGGTATTTATTGTATCATATAACATATGGTGTGGCAGACCAATGCTAGAACAGGCTAAATTGGAAGTGGTATTTATTGTATCATATAACATATGGTGTGGCAGACCAATGCTAGAACAGGCTAAATAACATATGGTGGCAGACCAATGCTAGAACAGGCTAAATTGGAAGTGGTATTTATTGTATCATATAACATATGGTGTGGCAGACCAATGCTAGAACAGGCTAAATTGGAAGTGGTATTTATTGTATCATATAACATATGAAGTGTATCATATAACATATGGTGGCAGACCAATGCTAGAACAGGCTACATTGGAAGTGGTATTTATTGTATCATATAACATATGGTGTGGCAGGCCAATGCTAGAACAGGCTAAATTGGAAGTGGTATTTATTGTATTTATTGTATCATATAACATATGGTGTGGCAGACCAATGCTAGAACAGGCTAAATTGGAAGTGGTTTTATTTACATGTGGGTATCATCAAACAGTATGTAAAGCTAGTATTTATTGTATTTATTTGAGGTGTGGCAGACCACAAGAGGTACAGATTTTAGTGTTCATCTGGGTCACGAGATGTCGCACCCGACGGGGTAATAAGAAACGACTATCAGAGGCAGAGGAGACCGTTCACACGGTCCCAGAACCCACGGGACTGAGTGTCTTTAATTTATCAAGCAAGATATTGAGCCCTGCCCATGTCTCTTTGCTTAATAAAGGGTTATCTTTTGTGCCTACAACCCAGTGCAATGATTTTGATGTTAAGGTAGACATGTTTAAGTTTTTCAGAAACATCCGTTTAAGGGAATACTTTAGCTCCCCTAATTCTGACACTTCTATTGAACCAGTAGGTTGCTCTCCTGCACATACTCCGACTCCTTTTAGAAGCAAGAGTTATTTTATTCCTCCAGCCAATCGCAATCACTCGATCGAGACGTATTGCAGACTTGTGGAAAAAAGGGGTCCAAAGCTTTCCATAATTTACCTAAGGATGAAAAATAAGCTTTCCTTGATTTACAATACGATATGTCAGTCCTTATTCGTCCTGCTGATACGGGTGGGTCGGTTGTACTCATGGGTAGGACAGTGTCATAGACAGCTGCTTGACAACACCTTTTACAAGAAACTCAGAAGTGACCCTACTTCCCAATTTCAGAATACTATCTTTAATGTCCTAGATGGGTATTTAAGTTCTGGTCAGATAACCAAAAAATAACATGATTTTTTGGCTATTCAACACACTAAAATTGCCACTTTCTATACTTTGCCGAAATGACACAAGAATGTTACAAAACCTCCAGGGCGCCCTATTGGAGCGGGCATTGATGCAGTAACGGCCCCTCTATCTACTTGTGTTGACTTTTTTATTAGACCACTCTGCAGAACAGCTCCTCTCCTTTGTAAAGGACACCAGCAGTATGATCTCTATCATTGAATCTCTTGATCCTCTCCCTGAGAATACCTTGTTAGTTACTTTTTGATGTTGAGTCGTTATACACAAACATTCCACATGAGGGCGGTATTGAAGCTATGGAACATTTTCTTCTGCAACATTTTTATTTTATTTATTTCACCTTTATTTAACCAGGTAGGCTAGTTGAGAACAAGTTCTCATTTGCAACTGCGACCTGGCCAAGATAAAGCATAGCAGTGTGAACAGACAACACAGAGTTACATGGAGTAAACAATTAACTAGTCAATAACACAGTAGAAAAAAATGGGCAATCTATATACAATGTGTGCAAAAAGGCATGAGGAGGTAGGCGAATAATACAATTTTGCAGATTAACACTGGAGTGATAAATGATCAGATGGGCATGTACAGGTAGAGATATTGGTGATATTGGTGCAAAAGAGCAGAAAAGTAAATAAATAAAAACAGTATAAAAACAGTATGGGAATGAGGTAGGTGAAAAAGGGTGAGCTATTTACCTATAGACTATGTACAGCTGCAGCGATCGGTTAGCTGCTCGGATAGCTGATGTTTGAAGTTGGTGAGGGAGATAAAAGTCTCCAACTTCAGCGATTTTTGCAATTGTTCCAGTCACAGGCAGCAGAGTACTGGAACGAAAGGCGGCCAAATGAGGTGTTGGCTTTAGGGATGATCAGTGAGATACACCTGCTGGAGCGCGTGCTACGGATGGGTGTTGCCATCGTGACCAGTGAACTGAGATAAGGCGGAGCTTTACCTAGCATGGACTTGTAAATGACCTGGAGCCAGCGGGTCTGGCGACGAATATGTAGTGAGGGCCAGCCGACTAGAGCATACAAGTCGCAGTGGTGGGTGGTATAAGGTGCTTTAGTGACAAAACGGATGGCACTGTGATAGACTGCATCCAGTTTGCTGAGTAGAGTGTTGGAAGCCATTTTGTAGATGACATCGCCGAAGTCGAGGATCGGTAGGATAGTCAGTTTTACTAGGGTAAGCTTGGCAGCGTGAGTGAAGGAGGCTTTGTTGCGGAATAGAAAGCCGACTCTGGATTTGATTTTTGATTGGAGATGTTTGATGTGAGTCTGGAAGGAGAGTTTGCAGTCTAGCCAGACACCTAGGTACTTATAGATGTCCACATATTCAAGGTTGGAACCATCCAGGGTGGTGATGCTAGTCGGGCATGCAGGTGCAGGCAGCGATCGGTTGAAAAGCATGCATTTGGTTTTACTCGCGTTTAAGAGCAGTTGGAGGCCACGGAAGGAGTGCTGTATGGCATTGAAGCTCGTTTGGAGGTTTGATAGCACAGTGTCCAATGACGGGCCGAAAGTATATAGAATGGTGTCGTCTGCGTAGAGGTGGATCAGGGAATCGCCCGCAGCAAGAGCAACATCATTGATATATACAGAGAAAAGAGTCGGCCTGAGAATTGAACCCTGTGGCACCCCCATAGAGACTGCCAGAGGACCGGACAGCATGCCCTCTGATTTGACACACTGAACTCTGTCTGCAAAGTAATTGGTGAACCAGGCAAGGCAGTCATCCGAAAAACCGAGGCTGTTGAGTCTGCCGATAAGAATTTGGTGATTGACAGAGTCGAAAGCCTTGGCGAGGTCGATGAAGACGGCTGCACAGTACTGTCTTTTATCGATGGCGGTTATGATATCATTTAGTACCTTGAGTGTGGCTGAGGTGCACCTGACCGGCTCGAAACCAGATTGCACAGCGGAGAAGGTACGGTGGGATTCGAGATGGTCAGTGACCTGTTTGTTGACTTGGCTTTCAAGACCTTAGATAGGCAGGGCAGGATGGATATAGGTCTATAGCAGTTTGGGTCCAGGGTGTCTCCTCCTTTGAAGAGGGGGATGACTGCGGCAGCTTTCAATCCTTGGGGATCTCAGACGATATGAAAGAGAGGTTGAACAGGCTGGTGATAGGGGTTGCGACAATGGCGGCAGATAGTTTCAGAAATAGCGGGTCCAGATTGTCAAGCCCAGCTGATTTGTACGGGTCCAGGTTTTGCAGCTCTTTCAGAACATCTGCTATCTGGATTTGGGTAAAGGAGAACCTGGAGAGGCTTGGGTGAGGAACTACGGGGGGCGGAGCTGTTGGCCGAGGTTGAGTAGCCAGGCGGAAGGCATGGCCAGCCGTTGAGAAGTGCTTATTGAAGTTTTCGATAATCATGGATTTATCGGTGGAGACCGTGTTTCCTAGCCTCAGTGCAGTGGGCAGCTGAGAGGAGGTGCTCTTGTTCTCCATGGACTTCACAGTGTCCCAGAACTTTTGGAGTTGGAGCTACAGGATGCAAACTTTTGCCTGAAGAAGCTGGCCTTAGCTTTCCTGACTGACTGCGTGTATTGGTTCCTGACTTCCCTGAACAGTTGCATATCACGGGGCTATTCGATGCTATTGCAGTCCGCCACAGGATGTTTTTGTGCTGGTCGAGGGCAGTCAGGTCTGGGGTGAACCAAGGGCTGTATCTGTTCTTGGTTCTGCATTTTTTGAACGGAGCATGCTTATCCAAAATGGTGAGGAAGTTACTTTTAAAGAATGACCAGGCATCCTCAACTGACGGGATGAGGTCAATGTCCTTCCAGGATACACGGGCCAGGTCGATTAGAAAGGCCTGCTCACAGAAGTGTTTTAGGGAGCGTTTGACAGTGATGAGGGGTGGTCGTTTGACTGCGGCTCCGTGGCGGATACAGGCGATGAGGCAGTGATCGCTGAGATCCTGGTTGAAGACAGCGGAGGTATATTTGGAGGGCCAGTTGGTCAGGATGACGTCTATGAGGGTGCCCTTGTTTACAGAGTTAGGGTTGTACCTGGTGGGTTCCTTGATGATTTGCGTGAGATTGAGGGCATCTAGCTTAGATTGTAGGACTGCCGGGGTGTTAAGCATATCCCAGTTTAGGTCACCTAACAGGACAAACTCTGAAGCTAGATGGGGGCGATCAATTCACAAATGGTGTCCAGGGCACAGCTGGGAGCTGACGGGGTCGGTAGCAGGCGGCAACAGTGAGAGACTTGTTTCTGGAGAGAGTAATTTTCAAAATTAGTAGTTCAAACTGTTTGGGTATGGACCTGGAAAGTATGACATTACTTTGCAGGCTATCTCTGCAGTAGACTGCGACTCCGCCCCCTTTGGCAGTTCTATCTTGACGGAAGATGTTATAGTTGGGTATGGAAATCTCTGAATTTTTGGTGGCCTTCCTGAGCCAGGATTCAGACACGGCAAGGACATCAGGGTTAGCAGAGTGTGCTAAAGCAGTGAGTAAAACAAACTTAGGGAGGAGGCTTCTGATGTTGACATGCATAAAACCAAGACTTTTTCGATCACAGAAGTCAACAAATGAGGGTACCTGGGGACATGCAGGGCCTGGGTTTACCTCCACATCACCCGCGGAACAGAGAAGGAGTAGTATGAGGGTGCGGCTAAAGGCTATCAAAACTGGTCGCCTAGAGCGTTGGGGGCAGAGGATAAGAGGAGCAGGTTTCTGGGCATGGTAGAATATATTCAGGGCATAATGCGCAGACAGGGGGTATGGTGGGGTGCGGGTACAGCGGAGGTAAGCCCAGGCACTGGGTGATGATGAGAGAGGTTGTATCTCTGGACATGCTGGTTGTAATGGGTGAGGTCACCGCATGTGTGGGGGGTGGGACAAAGGAGGTAACAGGGGTATGCAGAGTGGATCTAGGGGCTCCATTGTGAACTAAAACAATGATAACTAACCTGAACAACAGTATACAAGGCATATTGACATTTGGGAGAGACATACAGCGAGGTATACAGTAATCACAGGTGTTGAATTGGGAAAGCTAGCTAAAAACAGTAGGCGAGGCTAATCAGCTAGCACAACAAACAGCAGGTAAAATGGCGTTGACTAGGCAACTGGGTCGACAGATAAAACAAACAAGCATGACCCTAATGAGCTCCCTTCCAGTCCATGCAGTATAATATTGGCTGAAATAGTACTCACGCATAACTATTTCATGTTTCTAAATGATTTCTTTATTCAGACAAAGGGTACTGCTATGGGATCCCCCATGGCTCCTAACTATGCTAATTTGTATGTGGGTTACATTTTCAATCCTCTCAAAAAAAAATTCTTGCCTCACATCATTATTTGGAAACGGTATATTGATTATATTTTTGTTCTATGGAGGGGTGATGCAAAACAGCTCCAGGCATTCCATGCTTTTGTCCTGAGTCTGCACAACTCTGGCAGGACCTAGGATCAAGAGAGACACTCAAGTGTTTTAGTACTATATCTCTTGACACAATGATGAAAATAATCATGGCCTCTAAACCTTCAAGCTGCATACTGGACCCTATTCCAACTAAACTACTGAAAGAGCTGCTTCCTGTGCATGGCCTTCCAATGTTGAACATAATAAACGGCTCTCTATCCACCGGATGTGTACCAAACTCACTAAAAGTGGCAGTAATAAAGCCTCTCTTGAAAAAGCCAAACCTTGACCCAGAAATAATAAAAAACTATCGGCCTATATCGAATCTTCCATTCCTCTCAAGATTTTTAGAAAAGGCTGTTGCGCAGCAACTCACTGCCTTCCTGAAGACAAACAATGTGTACGAAATGCTTCAGTCTGGTGGTAAATGACCTTTTAATGGCATCAGACCGAGGCTCTGCATCTGTCCTTGTGCTCCTAGACCTTAGTGCTGCTTTTGATACCATCGATCACCACATTCTTTTGGAGAGATTGGAAACCCAAATTGGTCTACACGGACAAGTTCTGGCCTGGTTTAGATCTTATCTGTCGGAAAGATATCAGTTTGTCTCTGTGAATGGTTTGTCCTCCGACAAATCATCTGTAAATTTCGGTATTCCTCAAGGTTCCGTTTTAGGACCACTATTGTTTTCACTATATATTTTACCTCTTGGGGATGTCATTCGAAAACATAATGTTAACTTTCACTGCTATGCGGATGACACACAGCTGTACATTTCAATGAAACATGGTGAAGCCCCAAAACTGCCCTCGCTAGAAGCCTGTGTTTCAGACATAATGAAGTGGATGGAAGTTTGATTAGATTTGATGCTTTTCTTAACTCCTGTTCTGATCATCTGAGATTTACTATGCAATCTGACACACGACAAATCAGTTTTCTTGATCTTCTGATCTTGCGTGAAGATAATGTTCTATACACTGATCTTTACAGGAAGCCTACTGATCGTAACAGTTTGTTGAGGGCTGATAGTTGTCACCCACTTCCCTTGAAAAGTAGTTTGCCCTTCAGCCAATTCTGTCGAATCAAAATAATTAGCAAAAAACAATGATAGTATCGGTAATGTGTTTTCGGACCTTCTCTTGGTCGTATTCTCGTGGGGCAGATATCTCAGAGACCAATTGGTACACTCTGATTTACCACCCCAAGATATTCCTGAACAACGTCTATTTGCGCCCCTACTGGATGGAAATGACAAATGTAATGGCTGTGCTCAATGCAAGGGCACTTATAAATGTAGATCCTTCAAACACCCACAAACAGGGAAATCGATCCCAATCAAAGGTGTTATTAACAGTTATTTACCTTTTTACTTGTCCTTGTGGTAAACATTATGTGGGTAAAACAAAGCGTGAATTAAAAGTACGTATCTCAGAGCATCGTAGCACCATTAGGTGTAAAAACTTTACTTACCCAGTTGTGGCCCACTTCTTGGAGGCAGGCCACTCGATTTCGTCTCTGCGTTATATTGGCATCAAACATGTCACCCTACCTAGGAGAGGGGGTGACCTTGATCATTTATTGTTAAAACGAGAGGCTGCCTGGATCTTTAACTTAAAGACCCTTGCTCCCTTCGGTCTCAACGTAGACTTTGATCTGAAGCCATTTTTGTGATTATTGTGACTTTGCCATTGTAATTGTTTGTAAGCTTGTGTAGTCAAATTAATTTATGATCTTATGCTATTCATTTGTTGTTCGTATGCTGTTCTTTGTATGACATTTTAATATTTGATAATTAACCAATGATATTAGGCCACTCTTGGCCATGATTACAGTCACCTGTGTCTTTTGACACTACATAAACGAGTCATCCCGCAGTGTTTGTGATTATACCCTGATGAAGACAGCTTGGCTGTCGAAACGTCGGTAATTACATTTTTGCATCTGAGCTCCTAGAGTGTGTGACTCTCTTTTATTTTCAAAGCTAGTAGGCAAACAAGCCAGCAGTATTAACTAAAGCAGGCCTTGATTTGCATAAAAACAAGTGCTCGAAAGGGGCAAACAATAACGTGTCAATTACATGTAGCATCATGAAAATTGATAAATGAACCAAAATGGCTGTTTGGCTCGGACTATTAGCATTAACGGCCGAAATGCTACACAAAACAAAACACTCTTGTTGAGTGAATTCCTTTTTCTTTTTCCTTCTTTAATGTGATAAACGTGAGAACACAATGTTTTTTTCTTGGATTGTTTTGGAGAGTTTCATCTGTGTGTTTGGTGTGCTCTCACCCAGAGGTGTCATGCCCATAGCGGGTACAAGGGCATGTGCCCTGTTAGATTTGTCCTGTTTTTTAAAATGTATTTGTAAAAAATATATACGAGTGACATATCAGACAACTGCAACCTGAAAAACGTTCCAATCTTGTGGCTAGCAAGTAGCAACTAATGTCAGCTAAGCATAGCTAGAAATGTTAAGCCCAAAGCCAGCCAGCTAATAACTTTAGCAGCTTGAAATTAGCTAGCTAATTAAATGTGTTTTAAATATACATTTTCTAGTTAGCTAATTATAGGCTGAACATTTCCTTACTCAAATGAAGTTATTTACAGTTGAAGTCGGAAGTTTACATACACTTAGGTTGGGAGTCATTAACAACCCCTCGGTCCAGAAAGAGCTAGTCGGCGCCTGAATCGATGAGAGCAGGCAGAGGAAAAGCCTGGCTCTGCCACACAAGGTTGGCCTCAAGCAGGGGTCTGGGATATGATGGGCAGGCGATTTGGCTCAACAGTATAACCCCCACTACTGCTGAGCCCCCTCTTTTGCTGGACACAGGGAACAAGTGGAGAGCAGGTGACCAACCTGGCCACAATATAGACAGCTCCTAGTACTGGTCTGGCTGAGCTATATGGGTTCAGGATTAGAACATGCCTGGAGATGTGATGCAGTCGGAGAAGGAGAGCAAGGCACTGAAGCAGATGTTATGGGGCATGCAACCCTACCTACCCTCTCCCTCCGATGCTCAAGGAAGACAGTTGTCAATGTGGATAGTGAGAGAAATGAGTACATCAAATCCGTCAGGCTCCTCTCTGGACAACAGAGAGGGTCTCAGTGAGTGCGTTCCGGAATGCTCCCTGAAGAGCCTCGTCATTCCAGCCACTCTCTGCAGCGAGGGTGCGGAACTCCCATGCCATTTCAGCCACACTCTGGGAGCCTTGATGAAGGGACAGAAGTTGTTTAGCGGCATCCTTTCCGCGGACCGGGTGGTCGAAGACCTTACTCATCTCATCGTGAATCCACCGTAGGAGAAGCAGATAGGTGACCGTCTCTCCCACAACTCAGTGGCCCAGGAAAGCGCTGCTCCACGAAGGCAGCCAATCAAGAAATAAATCTTGGCTCATTCACTAGCATAAGAGTAGGGCTGTTGCTCAAATACTAGTGAACATTGCACAAGAAAGGCTCTGCAAACGCCAAGATTACCATCAAAGTGCTCAGGAGTCGGAACAAAAGGCTCCCGGGGCGGAGAAGAGGGACTTGAGACCGGTTATGAACTCTGGGCGGAGGTTCGGACCTGTAGGTCAGACAGGCTCCGTGAAAACTCCTTGATGTTCTCCAGCAGGGCTTTCAAGGCTTTGTCATGTTGTGGAGTCTAGTGGGTTCATCTCTTGGCCAGATTGTACTGTTAAGCAAAGAGACACAGGGAAACCCAAGAGCAGACTCAGATGAGGAAACAGGGATGAATGAACCAAAATATTTATTGTTACACATGGAGATATGGAGTGCAGATCCGGGGAAGCTTAGATGAGTGACTGAAAAAACAGATGTGGAGACTGAGGTTGGAGTTAGCTGAGTAGAACAGGGTAAACAGGTCCTGATGTGACAGATGTAGGGTGTTTTTAGCTCAGTGTGCCCTCATTTTCGAGGTTCAGACCTCCTCCTTCCCCTTGGATTGTTCCAGAATAGCCTACCTCATCACGCTGATGTCTGGAAGTGCTCTCACCCGGGCTACCACTGTATGGGAACAGCAGCTGACCATATGCATGAGCCTGGAGGGGTTCGTGGGAGAAGAAAGGAAGGTTTTTGATGCCCCGCTCTCCGGGAGAGAAGCTGCCCGGAAGATAATCCAGCCCGCACAGTGGCCTACTATGCGGTGGATTTCCTCACGTTGGCAGTGGAGAGTGCATGGAACCCGGAAGCATTGTTCGACATGTTCCTGCAATGCGTCTCAGCAGAGGTTAACCTGTTACTCCTACCCCCTACTTTTTCGAACATTCTGTTAAAAATCGCGCAACATTTCAGCGCCCTGCTACTCATGCCAGGAATATAGTATATGCATATGATTAGTATGTGTGGATAGAAAACACTCAGACGTTTATAAAACTGGTTAAATCACGGCTGTGACTATAACAAAACGTGCGTTTCATCGAAAAGCGCAGGAAAATCTGATCACTGAAAATGGAAAAATATATCCATCCGCCATGTCAACCCATTGTTAAAGGCGAACCACAATTAAATGGGGCTGAGGTTGCAATACCTACAGCTTCCACACAATGTCAACAGTCTTGTCATTTGCCTAGTCTTTGTTTCTTGGTCAAACGAACAAGAGACAGGCTTTTTCTTCAGGTCTCCGACCGGATATTTTGGTTGAGATTTACCCGGACATTATTTCCAGACGTACCCCTATAGGATACACTTCGTCTCGTGATTAATTTGATCGCTTATTAACGTTTACTAATACCTAAAGTTGCATTACAAAAGTATTTCGTGAAAGTGTTTTGTGAAAGTTTATCGTCGACTTTTTTAATTTAAAAAAATGACGTTACGTTATAAGACGCTATTTTTTTCCGTTTATCACACAGTCTTCATAGATCGATATCTAGGCTATATATGGACCGATTTAATCGAAAAAAAAGACCCAATAGTGATTATGGGACATCTAGGAGTGCCAACAAAGAAGATGGTCAAAGGTAATGAATGTTTTATATTTTATTTGTGCGGTTTGTGTAGCGCCGACTATGCTAATTATTTTGTTTACGTCCCCTGCAGGTCTTTTGGGGTGTTACATGCTATCAGATAATAGCTTCTCATGCTTTCGCCGAAAAGCATTTTAAAAATTTGACTTGTTGCCTGGATTCACAACGAGTGTAGCTTTAATTCAATATGTGCATGTGTATTTTAATGAACGTTTGAGTTTTAACTAGTACTATTAGCATTTAGCGTAGTGCATTTGCATTTCCAGATGTCTAGATGGGACGCCTGCGTTTCAGGTAGGAGCAAGAGGTTAACAGAATCCCCTCCTCTCTTCCGGGACAAAGTGAGGTTAAAACTCACTAACACACTCACACAACATAACTGAATTCACTTTTGACCCCCCAACATTATCGATCACCACTTCGCTGACAGTTCTAATTAACAGAGAACATAGGAATGTACTCACAGCCTTATCTAAAACACCCCAGAGCTCAGTTTCGTCGGTTCAACCATAGGTTAACTACCTTATCTGTTTACTTAATCCACAACCCATTTCTTTCTTCCTAGTTGGAATGGTGTTCATTAACTTGAATTACTCCTTGTCTGTGTCACACAATCCCACCTTATGAACTCATATTGTTAATCAGATATAATAAAACAGAGTATATGTTTACTAAGTTACAGTTCCATTTCAAATGAGGATATTGTTTATTCATAATTATTCTAACAACCACACACCATGTCATGTTTGAGAACACCTCAGGATGAATGTTTCAGTCCATCTTAAATCTGCCCCAATACCCTCACAACCATGTGTTTCAATACTCAAGCCAAGTTGAGGTTTCGTCGTCTTTAAGGTGGTGACAGCTAAGTTGGCACTAGTTTTAGTGTTACAAAACACTTCATTTTAACAGTGTACTACCGTTTGGGTAGCAGGTAGCCTAGTGCTTAGAGCATTGGGCCAGTAACCGAAAGGTTGCTAGATCCCCGAGCTGACAAGGTAAACATCTGTCGTTCTGCCCCTGAATAAGGCAGTTAACTCACTGTTCCTAGGCTGTCATTGTAAATAAGAATCTGACTTGCCGAGTTAAATTTAAAAAACTGCCCCTACAAGATACACTGTGCCCCAGGACTGGAGTATGTCTCCTTTGGGATGAACTCTGACCTCTATACCTCCAACAACAACCTCAATATAGCTCAAATCCGGATGGGCCGGGCCCCTAGGAGACCCCTTGGCCTTTATGGTGAAGCAGAGTAATAATGGTCACCCTTTGTCTCCCTGCCCTCAGTGAGCCGTGATCAAAACATATGCACTGTAAATCTTGGCATATTCTAAACCTAAGCCTGCCTATCTAACATTAATGCATACCATTTCTAACCTCTTGCTCTGAATCAGAAAGCATTTTACTTTTGTCATTAAAAGAAACAAACCAACAACAACAAACTGGACCAGTTCAATGACAAACTGTTAAGATTATTTTTCATTGATATATTTTACAAGAAAGTGATTAGTTGATTATGGAATATATTTGGTGGGAACTACTTATACAGTAAGAGGCATCAAGATGATTATGTGTGTACTTCAGTTACAGTATTGTAAGCAACTATACAATCTAATCCAAATATTAAGCTACTACAATAGTACTGATATTTCATGGGGACAATACAATAACGCAATAGACTATAATTATAGTCTCAGAGAACACCACCATTTTCAAATGTAATTGTTTCTCAACACTTTCCTGAATCACCTAAAAGTGTAAGTAAAAGAAAAAGGTCAGACCAATGCTTGATTTTACCAAACCCAATGAATGTTACAGAAGAATGAAATATGAATCCCATTCACCACTTACATACTGTAAGAACCCAAACATTAAATGGCTGCTATTTATAGACAGAGCTGTGGATGTTTGAGGCTATATAGTGTTTGTTCAAATGTTCTTGGTTTACAAACGTTGGAGTAAAACAAGCTTATATTTTGGTTTCTGATGGGATACGACAGTTGAACTAAACCCATGAGGCATAAGTTACTGTATATTCTTCAAGAATCAATGGGTACATATGATGATTCATTTATAAGTCCAAAAGTGGATATACCAACTGCTGATTGCCACTTTAAAGCATTGGAAAACAGATTCCTCAATGATCGTTGTCAGTGCCTACCAAGTAAACACATCAAGGTCAAAGACTGATGTATCTTTTGCGAACTGCTTTCAAGCAATGCAAAACAGAGTAAGTGACAAGTAGTTGTGGCACAGTGGTGTATAACAGATTATCATTCCAGCCCCCATTCCAAGGCTCTTAAATTTAGAGAACATACTGCTCATGAAGCAGATGGCAAGGACCATGATTTGAGTATGAAAACGTGCATAAACAGATTCAGAAAAATTAATATTTGAAATCTGACATTAAATCTGACATTTATTCCTGCAGGTAATGTATTTTATTAGACTACGGCCCGACACCATTGTTCATTATATTACAATTCCTCTTTGAGGTAGAGGCTCTCACTTGATGCTAAAAGACTCTTTGAGGCTTTTTTCTGCCTGTTCCTTTGTGATCAATTTCCAGGCAGGTGGTGTTATTGCTGGGAGTGCGTCATACTTTTTGGCAAATTCATTGTTGAATTTTACCATTACATATTTCCAGTAGTCTGAGGCCTCGATGCTGGGATCAGCCGGGATATGCCAGTTGGGGAAAATGTCTCTGTACTTTTTGTAAGGATGGTATTTTTGATTTGTCTCGTAGCATTGGAATTGTTGCTCACTGAACACAGAGGAGGAGCAGATATCAGTCACGAGTTTCCTTGAGTACACAAACCTGTACTGACCCAGACCCTGTGGTCTGTGTATTGAGGCACAGTGGTCTGTGTGGGCCTCTCCTCCTGCCTCGCATGGTGCCTTGCAGAATGGACATTGCTTCCCACAGCCAAATACTCTTTTGAAAAGAACATTCTGTGGTTTAATCCTCAATTGTTCCAGTTTCCTCTGTGCATCCACTCCCTCTTGGAACTTGTTCCTCAGGGATTGTTCCATTTCTTCAACAGATGTTTTGAGACAATGGGCAAACTGCTCTTGTTCAGCATTATTGAGAATCATGAAGGCACTCAGAGCATCCTTGGGAATGACCAGTGTATCTCCAAGCTCTGTGCAAATGTCCTGAATTAATTTCACAAAGTTGCTGTTTTTCTTGGTTTGGGCCTTTGTAATGGCATCCATTATTTTCTTGACGATTGCTTTCAGATGTTTATCTTCCAACTGAAACATTTTTTGCCCCTTTGAAAAGCGCGCCCTGATTTGATCAAATATCCAATTCTTGACAAACTCTTCATACGAACAAATGTAGCTGTCATAGCTCTCAAAGTTCAATTCTGAAAGCAAATGTTTCAAGATTGAGTACTGGAAAAATGCACGAGTGCTGAATTGAAGGGCATTTTTTCCTGTCAGCATTTCATCAACGATATCTGGACCCAATGAATGGGCAACACTTTCTTCCACTGCAGGTCTGAGGCAGAGGTATGTGAATTCTTCAGCTTTTTTCTGACACTGGTCTCGTTCATTGAACAAGTCCTTGAAGTCAGAGCAGAACTTGTCTTTGTTCAGATCAAGGCATCGGCGTGGGTCATTGACTTCTATGAAATGGTCATGCATTTGCTGAAATGCCCTGGCTGCAGCTCCACAGATATGTTGTTTTAGTGAGACTTCAAATAGGACATCAGTCTCAAGATCTTTGCTGGCTTTTAATCTTTCATCAATCATGTGTAGGATCTCCAGAATATAATTCTCATGGTAATCTGTTTCCCTTTCCACCTTCTCCATCACAAATTGTCTGCAAGTCTCTATGAGGTTGTCAGCCATCAACTGGGTTTTCTGTGTGTGTTGATCAATGTGAAGCCATTGTTTTACTTTCCTTAGAAACCAATTTGAAGCCACTTTGAATGGCTCTTTTCCTGAATGTTCCAGATTTACTCTAGCTATCATTTCATTCACAGAACTTCCCTTTTGGTACATGTTTGAACGGAGCTGGCGAAAAATCTTTCCAAAAATGTTTTTCTTCTTCAATCCTGGGAAGGACAACTTCTGCACAGTTTCATTCCACATCTGATCGAAATCTCTCTCGAGTTCCTGATCTGACTTCTCAGATTTGCTCTTCCTGCATTTATCAATTAATCCCAGAACACTCTCTTCCAGTCTTGCTGTGTGGGTCTTCTTTATTGTGTCCAAATTGTTCATTCCCTGTCTGATCTCAGCAGCTGCTTCCAGTTGATTCAGCACAGAGTTCTCCATTTCTCGTCGAAGGCTTTTTGCACTGTTGGAGAAGACCTCTCTGTACCCCTCCACTAGATGCACATTTCCTTCTGTCTGTTCATAATACTTGGTCAAGTTGTCAAGAATGGTCTTCTCCCATTTGGAAAGCTCAAGCAAAGCTTTGTTTTTCAATTTGCCAATCAAGTCATTCATGTCTGATGCCTCAGATTTCACAGTGATTGTACCAAAGTTGGAGATCCTTGTTTCAGCATTTGTTACCCAAGTATACATGTGCTTTTTGAATGACCATTCCCATTTGTGGAACTCAGTGCACAACTTCATGTAGGCATCAGCCACCAGGCTGTTTCTGAAGCTAAAAATGAAGTTTTCATACTTCACAGCATTCCACAAGCTTTTTGTCCACTCCAGAAACTCTGTTATGTTGTTTCCAGAGGCCTCACATTTCTCCAAGACTTCAATCATGTTTTTTTTAAACTCGTAGACGGACTCACTGTACCCAGCGTTGACAGGTGCCATTGGAGGGTTTCCATGCCAAAGTCCAGGGATGTACCAGTTACCAGTCTCTGGGTTGTACTCCATCACATCTGTGAAGATCTTGTTCTCTTCTTTGTTTTCCATGCTGGCTGCTGCCTGGGTCATCTCGTTCAATTGCTCCAAGAGCATTTTCCGGTCTCTCATGTTCTTGTCGTGTGCTGAGACATCTGCCACATTCTGGTGGACGAACTGACACTTGGGCTTCTTTCCCACCTCTTTCATCCGGAGAAAAGCATGGACAACAATTTGAAGGATGTCCTTCATCTCGGTTGAGTTCTCCATGGCAATATTGATTATTGTGACATCACTCAGCCCAACAACTAGAGTGGCTAGCTCGTTGTCGTGTTCAAAGCTGTCATCTAACTGTGCCAGCTCTGGCGACTTCAGCCCTTCTGTGTCGATGATCACTACAAAGTCGCAGTTCAGCTCTTTCTTGAAGTCTTCTTTGACTTTGATGAGAAGCATGAAGGCCCCTCTTGTGCATCTGCCGCTACTGACTGCGAACTGCACTCCAAACATTGTATTCAGTAGGGTGGACTTTCCTGTGCTCTGAACACCTAGAACAGTTACCACCAGGATCTTGTTCTTCGGCTTCACCAAGACATTGAGCTGATGCAGCACATCACTCACCCATCTCAGAGGTATGTTAGACGCGTCTCCGTCCACCAACTCCAGAGGAAACCCATCCAGAAGTAACTCAGCACATAGTCTGGGCAGGTGCTGCAGTTGTTGCCGTGACTCTTTAGTTTCGCTCAGTAAGACCGCAGATTCGTACAGTTGACCCATTTCCCGTAGGAAATGTTCAGTTCCTAAAGAACTGTTTGAAATCTGTCTATCAAGGTATGCAATTTCTTCTTTGGTTTCAGATGAGTTCTGAGACTTTTCTTTGTACAGCTCCCTAAGGCCTGAAAGGTTTTTACGAGACAGATTGTCCAGGTTCATTCGCATCCATTTCAAGAAGTAGGACCTTTCTAGCCCTGTGCTTGAAATTGCATGTATGAAGCAGGTCATTGCATCTGACATGTCATACCTCCTTTGCTGTTCCCTAAGTTGTCTTTTCTCTGCTTGCAGTTCACTTTTGTACGTCTCAATGTTCATCTCCCCAGCTTTCCGCAGTCTGCATTCCTCCTTCTCTAGACGTGCCAGCTCCTTCCAGATCTGTCCTTGCAAGGGAAGCTGACTTTCCTTATACTGTGGGGTGTCATTAATTTTTGACGTGATTGCATCAGCATTTTGCTTGGCAATCTGACATTCTTGGCAGTCCTCGTCAACCAAGATCCCAAGCTCATGTGCCACTTCAGCCATCTGCTCCAATGGCATTTTAGAATATGAACTCTTGATCACCTCACCAACTGTGTTTCTCAGGTTCTTCACAAAGTCTGCATCATTCATCTGTTTGGTTTTCAGGATGATGTTGCTTTTCTTCAAGTTCAACTCTGCTGCTGTTTTCTTCAAAGCATCAATGCTGAAGCTCTTGCTCTGTGGGTTACCCACCAGAAACAGCTGTGCCTTGGTGTGTTGGCTGGTCAGTAGCTTGTACTTGTTGTCCAGGTTGTCAAAGAACACAAAGACTGCTGCAGAGGTTGAACAAAGAAAGGAGTACTGGGTCTCAAAGGAACTGATGTCCCCTCTCAGATTGGTTACAGCAACAGCTTCACCAAAAATATCAATGTTCTTGTTCCCACAGGGAAGGTACCAGCTTATCTCAACTAATCCATTGGATATCCTCCTTGGACTATCACCACATTCCATGTCATGGTGGACAAACATGTCGTGATACTGTTGGGGATTACTCAGAAGCTTGTTCAGAATCTGTGACTTGGACAGAGAGCACTCACCCAATCTAACAAAAGAGACCATGGGGAGGTCAGAGAGAACAATCCTGTCTTCAACAAATCCTCTTGGGTCTGACAATGAATGAGGTCTAAACTTCTTGACAATGTCTCGCATTGCCCAAAGCATCAGCATGCACTGTTTTGTGTCACAATTGGGGAGAAGTAGGGGCACAGAAAACTGACACATTGACATTTTCAAGACCATCTCTTGCTGCAGAAAACTGTTAGAGCACAGAAAGAGAGCAGTAACCACGTCTAAGGGGTTTACAACATTACTAGATTCCATGTTATCAACCAGACTCTCCAGATCTAGGTCTATGTTGCAAAATGAAGCATCACAACTTGCCTCGCCTCCTGATGAGGTACATTTCACACTCCTAGCTGTTACATTAACCATCATTAACCTCTTCAAGAAAGTCCATGGTAAGGCTGAGAGAGTCTGAGCGGGTTCATCTGTGACGGTCTTCTCATCGATCTGCAGCACGGTGCTCAGGGCGAGCTTCTCTGTGTAGTGTTGCTCCAACCCCAGGTCCAACAGCAAGCTCTCCAGGTGGGTTTCTGTGAGGGATCGAGAAGGGTTTCAGATCTGAGCGCCTTGGTTGACAATCATTCCATTAGAAAACATCCTCCTGTCAAAAGTAACACGGTGAAAAATCTTAATACACTCACTTGTGCGTACATATGTCACAGCAGACTTGCTTTGTGTCCCGTTTTTCAGCACCGTAGAGACGTGGAAGGAGTATTTGACACCTGGACTCAGACTGCAGAACGTCAGGGTGTTGGATTCTGTTGTTATCTTCTGCACATCCTCTCCATCACAGGAACAGGTCACGAGAAATGCCTCAGGAACACCAACACGTTTGTCCCAACTCAGAGACACTGATTCACTGCTTACATGATCTATCTTTATCTTTTCAGGTGGCACAGGTTCTGCAAAAAGGACAAAGGACCCAATACAATTTTAACACTGAACTAATGAAAACACAAGTTAAACATAATTCTCCCTGTAATGCAAGAGGCCATGTTTGAATCAAAGCACTTACTTGTATGGATGGACATTGTGACCGATGCTCTCTGATTCCTATCGTCAGTGACCGATGAGACGCTGAAAGTGTACTCTGTCCCCGGGTACAAGCCTTCCACGTCAGTGCTGTTGGATCCTTGGATGGGCAGGATCTCTCTCTGGGTGTAGCAGGAGTAGGTCAATTTGTACCTCCATGCCGGGTCAAAAGGAGGCCAGCTCAGAGAAACAGAGTCACTGCCAACATAGCGAACTGTTATTTCTCCGGGGGAGGACAGCTCTGTGAAAGAGAGTAAAAAGTAAAGTTATAAATAATGTTCATCTCTGGGAAAGAGTTGTAGCAGCTAAGGATGGGCACAGTTATTTGAATATCCGAATGGAGGTTAGTATTCGATTACTTGTGTGAATGTTCATTTTATCAGAAAATGAATATTAGGCCTATTATAACAATGAAAAGCTTGTGTTATTAAATTATATTATCATTGTGACATTGTTACACACAGGGATATACCATGACAGTTGAAATTCTTGATTTAATAAAACAAGTTTTTATGATGATGGTATGAAAAGGTTATAAATAAATGCTTTGTCTGTATACTGTATTATCGCTACTGTTGTTATGCTAGCAGTGAAAAACAGATACAACCGGCGACGGTTATTAACAACTACAACTGATGTAGTGGTAAAACAAATTGGTGGGTAACTGCTTATGATTGTTCACAGTGAATAAAGTAATGCTCCCTATATTTTATGCACTTTTCCATGATATGCGAGTAAACTCTTGAACATAATACAAATAATTGACGTGTGTTTTCCCCCCACTACACCACTGGTTACAACATACCACTGGTTACAACATACCACTACACCACTGGTTACAACATACCACTGGTTACAACATACCACTGGTTACAACATACCACTACACCACTGGTTACAACATACCACTGGTTACAACATACCACTGGTTACAACATACCACTACACCACTGGTTACAACATACCACTGGTTACAACATACCACTGGTTACAACATACCACTGGTTACAACATAATACCACTACACCACTGGTTACAACATACCACTACACCACTGGTTACAACATAATATCACTACACCACTGGTTACAACATACCACTACACCACTGGTTACAACATAATATCACTACACCACTGGTTACAACATACCACTACACCACTGGTTACAACATAATATCACTACACCACTGGTTACAACATACCACTACACCACTGGTTACAACATACCACTACACCACTGGTTACAACATAATATCACTACACCACTGGTTACAACATACCACTACACCACTGGTTACAACATACCACTACACCACTGGTTACAACATACCACTACACCACTGGTTACAACATACCACTACACCACTGGTTACAACATACCACTACACCACTGGTTACAACATACCACTGGTTACAACATACCACTGGTTACAACATACCACTGGTTACAACATACCACTGGTTACAACATAATACCACTACACCACTGGTTACAACATACCACTACACCACTGGTTACAACATACCACTACACCACTGGTTACAACATACCACTACACCACTGGTTACAACATACCACTACACCACTGGTTACAACATAATATCACTACACCACTGGTTACAACATAATACCACTACACCACTGGTTACAACATAATATCACTACACCACTGGTTACAACATACCACTACACCACTGGTTACAACATACCACTACACCACTGGTTACAACATACCACTACACCACTGGTTACAACATAATATCACTACACCACTGGTTACAACATACCACTACACCACTGGTTACAACATACCACTACACCACTGGTTACAACATACCACTACACCACTGGTTACAACATAATATCACTACACCACTGGTTACAACATAATATCACTACACCACTGGTTACAACATAATACCACTACACCACTGGTTACAACATAATACCACTACACCACTGGTTACAACATAATACCACTACACCACTGGTTACAACATACCACTACACCACTGGTTACAACATACCACTACACCACTGGTTACAACATAATACCACTACACCACTGGTTACAACATAATATCACTACACCACTGGTTACAACATAATACCACTACACCACTGGTTACAACATAATACCACTACACCACTGGTTACAACATAATACCACTACACCACTGGTTAAAACATAATACCACTACACCACTGGTTACAACATAATACCACTACACCACTGGTTACAACATACCACTACACCACTGGTTACAACATAATACCACTACACCACTGGTTACAACATAATACCACTACACCACTGGTTACAACATAATATCACTACACCACTGGTTACAACATAATACCACTACACCACTGGTTACAACATAATATCACTACACCACTGGTTACAACATAATATCACTACACCACTGGTTACAACATAATACCACTACACCACTGGTTACAACATAATATCACTACACCACTGGTTACAACATACCACTACACCACTGGTTACAACATACCACTGGTTACAACATACCACTACACCACTGGTTACAACATACCACTACACCACTGGTTACAACATACCACTACACCACTGGTTACAACATAATATCACTACACCACTGGTTACAACATACCACTACACCACTGGTTACAACATACCACTACACCACTGGTTACAACATACCACTGGTTACAACATAATATCACTACACCACTGGTTACAACATAATATCACTACACCACTGGTTACAACATAATATCACTACACCACTGGTTACAACATACCACTACACCACTGGTTACAACATAATATCACTACACCACTGGTTACAACATAATATCACTACACCACTGGTTACAACATAATATCACTACACCACTGGTTACAACATAATATCACTACACCACTGGTTACAACATAATATCACTACACCACTGGTTACAACATAATATCACTACACCACTGGTTACAACATAATATCACTACACCACTGGTTACAACATACCACTACACCACTGGTTACAACATAATATCACTACACCACTGGTTACAACATACCACTGGTTACAACATAATATCACTACACCACTGGTTACAACATACCACTACACCACTGGTTACAACATAATATCACTACACCACTGGTTACAACATAATATCACTACACCACTGGTTACAACATAATATCACTACACCACTGGTTACAACATAATATCACTACACCACTGGTTACAACATACCACTGGTTACAACATAATATCACTACACCACTGGTTACAACATACCACTACACCACTGGTTACAACATACCACTGGTTACAACATAATATCACTACACCACTGGTTACAACATACCACTACACCACTGGTTACAACATAATATCACTACACCACTGGTTACAACATACCACTGGTTACAACATAATATCACTACACCACTGGTTACAACATAATATCACTACACCACTGGTTACAACATACCACTACACCACTGGTTACAACATAATATCACTACACCACTGGTTACAACATACCACTGGTTACAACATAATATCACTACACCACTGGTTACAACATACCACTACACCACTGGTTACAACATACCACTGGTTACAACATAATATCACTACACCACTGGTTACAACATACCACTACACCACTGGTTACAACATACCACTGGTTACAACATAATATCACTACACCACTGGTTACAACATACCACTGGTTACAACATAATATCACTACACCACTGGTTACAACATAATATCACTACACCACTGGTTACAACATACCACTACACCACTGGTTACAACATACCACTACACCACTGGTTACAACATAATATCACTACACCACTGGTTACAACATAATATCACTACACCACTGGTTACAACATAATATCACTACACCACTGGTTACAACATAATATCACTACACCACTGGTTACAACATACCACTGGTTACAACATACCACTACACCACTGGTTACAACATACCACTGGTTACAACATAATATCACTACACCACTGGTTACAACATACCACTACACCACTGGTTACAACATAATATCACTACACCACTGGTTACAACATACCACTGGTTACAACATAATATCACTACACCACTGGTTACAACATAATATCACTACACCACTGGTTACAACATAATACCACTACACCACTGGTTACAACATACCACTACACCACTGGTTACAACATACCACTGGTTACAACATAATAACACTACACCACTGGTTACAACATAATACCACTACACCACTGGTTACAACATACCACTACACCACTGGTTACAACATAATATCACTACACCACTGGTTACAACATACCACTGGTTACAACATAATATCACTACACCACTGGTTACAACATACCACTGGTTACAACATAATATCACTACACCACTGGTTACAACATACCACTACACCACTGGTTACAACATAATATCACTACACCACTGGTTACAACATACCACTGGTTACAACATAATATCACTACACCACTGGTTACAACATATCACTACACCACTGGTTACAACATACCACTACACCACTGGTTACAACATACCACTGGTTACAACATAATATCACTACACCACTGGTTACAACATAATATCACTACACCACTGGTTACAACATACCACTAAACCACTGGTTACAACATACCACTACACCACTGGTTACAACATAATATCACTACACCACTGGTTACAACATAATATCACTACACCACTGGTTACAACATAATATCACTACACCACTGGTTACAACATAATATCACTACACCACTGGTTACAACATAATATCACTACACCACTGGTTACAACATACCACTGGTTACAACATAATATCACTACACCACTGGTTACAACATACCACTACACCACTGGTTACAACATACCACTGGTTACAACATAATATCACTACACCACTGGTTACAACATACCACTACACCACTGGTTACAACATAATATCACTACACCACTGGTTACAACATACCACTGGTTACAACATAATATCACTACACCACTGGTTACAACATAATATCACTACACCACTGGTTACAACATAATACCACTACACCACTGGTTACAACATACCACTACACCACTGGTTACAACATACCACTGGTTACAACATAATATCACTACACCACTGGTTACAACATAATACCACTACACCACTGGTTACAACATACCACTACACCACTGGTTACAACATAATATCACTACACCACTGGTTACAACATACCACTGGTTACAACATAATATCACTACACCACTGGTTACAACATACCACTGGTTACAACATAATATCACTACACCACTGGTTACAACATACCACTGGTTACAACATAATATCACTACACCACTGGTTACAACATACCACTACACCACTGGTTACAACATAATATCACTACACCACTGGTTACAACATACCACTGGTTACAACATAATATCACTACACCACTGGTTACAACATACCACTACACCACTGGTTACAACATAATATCACTACACCACTGGTTACAACATACCACTACACCACTGGTTACAACATACCACTACACCACTGGTTACAACATACCACTACACCACTGGTTACAACATAATATCACTACACCACTGGTTACAACATAATATCACTACACCACTGGTTACAACATAATATCACTACACCACTGGTTACAACATACCACTACACCACTGGTTACAACATACAACTACACCACTGGTTACAACATACCACTACACCACTGGTTACAACATACCACTGGTTACAACATACCACTACACCACTGGTTACAACATACCACTACACCACTGGTTACAACATACCACTACACCACTGGTTACAACATACCACTACACCACTGGTTACAACATACCACTACACCACTGGTTACAACATAATATCACTACAACTCCATAATATGCATACAGATGCAGTGTTTTCATGTGAATGGAAAGAAACTGATATTCATTTTATGAAATGATAAAGAATAAGTCGCTCTGGATAAGAGCGTCTGCTAAATGACTTAAATGTAAATGTAAATGTAATTGACAATAATTCATAGATACAGTATTTTGTAAATTATATAATTTTCTCTAATATTACTGAAGCACCTTCTACAGCAGCCTCCATCTGTTGAGCTGGCTCTACCTCCAGACCGTCCACTTGTGCTCTCTGACATGCGTCCTCATCTTCCCCAAGTTTTAAGTCAAGGAATTGATCACTTGAATCATGAAAGTCCTTCAAATGAATAGAAAAACGTTCACAGCTAGAATGGAAGGTTTTACACTTTCACATTTCTGTCAATGTAATGATTAAAACATGTCCCCACATTGCAAATTGCAAAGCAAATTAATTGATGAAAGAGGGCACATTTTAAGGACAACTACATAAAGTATTCACACCCCATGATTTTTCCCACATTTTTTTTGTGATACAAATTGAGATTGTAATGAATTTAATTGTCATTTTCTGTCAATGATTTACACAACATACTCTGTAATGTCAAAGTGGAAGAAACATTTAAATATTTGTAAAACATACAAAATATTAAAAATATAAAAATAATAAGATTATATACAGTGCATTTGGAAAGTATTCAGACCCCTTTACCTTTTCCACATTTTGTTACGTTATAGCCTTTTACAAAAATGTATTTTAAAAAATCAAATCATTCTACACACAATACCCCATAATGACAAAGCAAAAACAGGTTTTTGAAGTTTTTCAAATGTATATAAAAATAATAATATGAAATACCTTATTTACATAAGTATTCAGACCCTTTGCAATGAGACTTGATATTGAGCTCAGGTGCATCCTGTTTTGATTGATCATCCTTGAGATGTTTCTACAACTTCATTGTAGTCCACCTATAGTAAATTCATTTGATTTTACATGATTTGGAAAGGCTGTCTATATAGGGTCCCAGAGTTGACAGTGCATGTCAGGGCAAAAACCAAGCCATGAGGTCAAAGTTATTGTCTGTGGAGCTCCAAGACAGGTTTGTGTCGAGGCACAGATCTGGGGAAAGGTACCAAAACAATTCTGTAGCATTGAAGGTCCCCGAGAACACATTGGCCTCCATCATTCTTACATGGAAGAAGTTTGGAACCACCAAGACTCTTCCTAGAATTTTCCTAGAGCCAAACTGAACAACCGGGGGAGAAGGGCCTTGGTCAGGGAGGTGACCAAGAAGCCGATGGCCACTCTGACAGAGCTCTAGAGTTCCTCTGTGGAGATGGGAGAACCTTCCAGAAGGACAACCATCTCTGCAGCAACCCACCAATCAGGCTTTTATGGTTGAGTGGCCAGAAGGAAGCCACTCCTCAGTAAAAGGCACATGACAGCCCGCTTGGAGTTTGCCAAAAGGCACCTAAAGATTCTCAGACCATGAGAAACAAGATTCTCTGGTCTGATGAAACCAAGATTGAACTATTTGGCCTGAATGCCAAGCGTCAAGTTTGGAGGAAACCTGGCACCATCCAAACGGTGAAGCATGGCGGTGGCAGCATCATACTGTGGGGATGTTTTTCAGAGGCAGGGAACGGGAGACTAGTCAGGATCGAGGCATAGATGAACGGAGCAAAGTACAGAGAGATCCTTGATGAAAACCTGCTCCAGAGTGCTCAGGACCTCAGACTGGTGTGAAGGTTCACCTTCCAACAGGACAACAACCCTAAGCACACAACCAAGACAATGCAGTAGTGGCTTCGGGACAAGTCTCTGAATGTCCTTAAGTGGAATAGCCAGAGCCCAGAATTCAACCCAATCATACATCTCTGGAGAGACCTGGAAATAGCTGTGCACCCATCCAACCTGACAGAGCTTGAGAGGATTTGCAGAGAAGAACGGGAGAAACTCCCCAAATACAGGTGTGCCAAGCTTGTAGTGTCATACCCAAGACTCGAGGCTGTAATCGCTGCCAAAGGTAATTCAACAAAGTACTGAGTAAAAGGTCTGAATACTTATGTAAATATGATATATTTAAAAAAAAATGTTTTTGCTTTGTCATTATGGGGTAGTGTGTGTAGATTGATGAGAAAAAAAAACGATTGAATCAATTTTAGAATAAGGCTGTAACGTAACAAAGTGTGGGAACAAATCAAGGGGTCTGAATACTTTCCGAATACACTGTGTGTATACTGTGCCTTGCTAAAGCATTCACACCCCTTGGACTTCTTCACATTTTACTCTGTTACAAAGTGGGAATAAAATGTAATTAATTGTATGTTTTTGTCAACAATCAAAACAAAAATGTTAAAATGTTCAAGTCTTGCCATAGATTTTGAAGCAGATTTAAGTCAAAACTGTAACCACTCAGGGACATTCACTGTCTTCTTGGTAAGCAACTCTAGTGTAGATTTGGCCTTGTGTTTTAGGTTATTGACCTGCTGAAAGGTGAATTCCTCTCCCAGTGTCTGGTGTAAAGCAGACTGAACCAGGTTTTCCTCTAGGATGTTGATGTGTTTAGTGCCACCCCATTTTTCTTTATCCTGAAAAATGCCAGAGTATTTGCCGATGTCAAGCATACCCATACCATGATGCAGCGACTACCATGCTTGAAAATAAGTGATGTGTTGAGTTGGATTTGGCCCAAACATAAGGCTTTGCATTTTAGGACAAAAAGTGTATTTCTGTGCTGTGTTTTATTGCAGCATTATAATGAACAAAAATATAAATGCAACATGCAAAAATTTCAAAGACTTTACTGAGTTACAGTTCATGTAAAGAAATCGTTCAATTTAAATAAATTGATTAGGTACTAATCTATGGATATCACATGACTGGGAATACAGATATGCATCTATTGGTCACAGATACTTTAAGAGAAAGATAGAGGCGTGGATCAGAAAACCAGTCAGTATCTGGTGTGACCACCATTTGCCTCATGCAGCGTGACACATCCCCTTCGGATAGAGTTGATGAGGCTATTGATTGTGGCCTGAGGAATGTTGTCACACTCCTCTTCAATGGCTGTGCGAAGTTTCTGGAAATGGGCGGGAACTGGACCACAATGTAGGGTTGTCGATCCCGAGCATCCCAAACATGCTCAAAGGGTGACATGGTGAGTATGCAAGCCATGGAAGAATTTGGAAATGTTCATGCTTTATCATGCTGAGATGATGGCGGTGGATGAATGACACGACAATGGGCATCAGGATCTCGTCACGGTATCTCTGTGTATTCAAATTGCCATCGATAAAACGCAATTGTGTTCATTGTCCGTAGCCTATTCCATAACCCCACCGCCACCATGGGGCACTCTGTTCACAACTTTGACATCAGCAAACCGCTCGCCCACACAAAAACATACATGTGTTCTGAGATTGGGAGGTCAGTTGGACATGCTGCCAAATTCTCTAAAACGACGTTGGTCATGCTGTTTAATCAGCTTCTTGATATGCCACACCGGTCAGGTGGATGGACTTTCTTGGAAAGGAGAAATGCTCACTAACAGGGTCTTAAACAAATTTGTGCACAACATTTGAGAGAAATAATCTTATGGAACATTTCTGGGATCTTTTATTTCAGCTCATGAAACTTGACCAACACTTTACATGTTGCATTTATACTTTTGTTCAGTTCACTTCAGTGGCTTGTTGCAATAATATCCATGTTTTGGAATATTTTTGTATATTTTGTATTCTTCTTTTCAAATCATCAGTCATTATTGTGGAGTCACTACAATGTTTTTGACCCATCCTCAGTATTCTCCCATCACAGCCATTGAACTCTGTACTGCAACTGTTTTAAAATCACCAATGGTCTCATGGTAACGTCCTTGAGCAATTTCATAATTCATAATCTTACAGCATATTAACTTGAACATGCTTAAAGAGATATTCAATCCCTGATTTGTTATTGCTACCCATCCACCAATCTCTGCCCTTCTTTATGAGGCTTTTGAAACAGGCTTTGTAGTTGAATCTGTGCTTGAAATTCAGTACTTGACTGGGGGACCGTACAGCTGTTGCATGTATGGGGGACAGATGAAGGGTTAGTCGTTCCAAAATAATGTCCACCCCTATTATTTCACACAAAGTCCATGCAACTTATTATGTTATTTGTTAAGCCAAATTTACTCTTGAACTTATTTAGGCTAAGAAATAACTAAGCAACGACTACATTTTTGTTATCACATTTTCGTGAATATTTTTTTTTAATGTGATATGTTCTTCCACTTTGACTTTACATAGTATTTTGAGTAGACAAAAACGTACAATTAAATCCATGTAAATCCCACTTTGTAACACAATAAAATGTGAAGAAATCGAAGGGGTATGAATGCTTATGCAAGGCACTGTATATACAGTACCAGTCAAAGGTTTGGACACACCTACTCATGCAAGGATTTTTCTTTATTTTTACTACTTTCTACATTGTAGAATAATAGCGAAGACATCACAACTATGAAATAACACATGGAATCATGTAGTAACCAAGAAAGTGTTAAACAAATCAAAATATAGCCACCCACATATACCAACCCTTTGCCTTGATGACAGCTTTGCACACTCTTGGCATTCTCTCAACCAGCTTCACCTAGAATGCTTTTGCAACAGTCTTGAAGGAGTTCCCACATATGCTGAGCACTTGTTGGCTGCTTTTCCTTCAATCTGCGGTCCAACTCATCTAAACACCACCTCAATTGGTTTGAGGTCAGGTGATTGTGGAGGCAAGGTCATTTGATGCAGCACTCCATAACTCTTCTTCTTGGTCAAATAGCCATTACACAGCCTGGAGGTGTGTTGAGTCATTGTCCTGTTGAAAAACAAATGATAGCCTCACTAAGCGCAAACCAGATGGAATGGTGTATCGCTGCAGGATGCTGTGGTAGCCATGCTGGTTAAGTGTGCCTTGAATTCTAAATAAATCACAGACATTGTCACCAGCAAAGCACCCCCACACCATCACTCCTCCATGCTTCACGGTGGGAACCACACATGCGGAGATCATCTGTTCACCTACACTGCCTCTCACAAAGACATGGTGGTTAGAACCAACAATCTCAAATTTGGACTCATCAAATAAAAGGACTGATTTCCACCTTTCTAATGTCCATTGCTGGTGTTTCTTGGCCCAGGCAAGTCTCTTCTTTATTATTGGTGTCCATTAGAAGTGGTTTCTTTGCAGCAATTCGTTTATGAAGGCCCGATTTCACGCAGTCTCCTCTGAACAGTTGATGTTATGATGTCTGTTACTTGAACTCTGTGTCTGTGAAGCATTTATTTGGGCTGCAATCTGAGGTGCAGTGAACTTATCCTCTGCAGCAGAGGAAACTCTGGGTCTTCCTTTCCTGTGGTGGTCCTCAAGAGAGGCAGTTTCATCATAATGCTTGATGGTTTTTGCGACTGCACTTGAAGAAACGTTAAAAGTTCTTGAAATGTTCCGCATTGACTCACCTTCACGTCTTAAAGTAATGATGGACTGTTGTTTCTATTTGCTTATTTGAGCTGTTCTTGCTATAATATGTGCATGGTCTTTTACCAAACAGGGCTATCTTCTGTATACCAACCCTACCTTGTCACAACACAACTGATTGGTTCATTTGCATTAAGGAAAGACATTTTCAAGGCACACCCGTTCATTGAAATGCATTCTAGTTGACTACCTCAAGAAGCTGGTTGAGAGAATGCCAAGAGTGTGCTGTCATCAAGGCAAAGGGTGGCTACTTTGAATAATTTAAAAAAGAAGGTATATTTTGATTTGTTTTACACTTTTTTGGTTACTACATGATTCCATATGTGTTATTTCATAGATGTAGAAAATAGTAAAAAGAAAGAAAAACCCTGGAATGAGAAGGTGTGTCCAAACTTCTGACTGGTACTGTATATTGAACTGACAAAGTTTTTGATTCTGTATAAGTTATACAATACATATCTATCTTCAAAAACCTTTTGGTGAAAGAGGAACAGAAAACCTTACCTCTTCATCTGAGGAACTGTCCATTGGCAAGGTGTCTTCAGCCGCCCCACTCCTACCCAGGTCATAGGTCACATCTTTCAGACTGCCTGGCTCTGCAATACGTTTGGGATAATAGATGAGCTCATGTTGCAGCACATCAAAACATTATAAGATGCTTTATTTTCCATTATAAACTGGGTGGTTTGAGCCCTGAATGGCTGACAGCTGTGGTATATCAGACCATATACCACAGGGACGAGAAAACATGTATTTTTACTGCTCTAATGAGGTTGGTAACCAGTTTATAATAGCAATAAGGCACCTCAGGGGATTGTGGTATACTGGCCATGTACCACACCCCCTTGGCCCTTATTATATAATGATATACAGTGGGGAGAACAAGTATTTGATACACTGCCGATTTTGCAGGTTTTCCTACTTACAAAGCATGTAGAGGTCTGTTATTTTTATCATAGGTAAACTTCAACTGTGAGAGGCGGAATCTAAAACAAAAATCCATAAAATCACATTGTATGAGTTTTACGTAATTAATTAGCATTTTATTGCATGACATAAGTATTTGACACATGAGAAAAGCAGAACTTAATATTTGGAAATCTTCACAATTACAGAGATAATTCGTTTCCTGTAGTTCTTGACCAGGTTTGCACACACTGAAGCAGGGATTTTGGCCCACTCCTCCATACAGATCTTCTACAGATCCTTCAGGTTTCGGGGTTGTCGCTGGGCAATAAGGACTTTCAGCTCCCTCCAAAGATTTTCTATTGGGTTCAAGTCTGGAGACTGGCTAGGCCACTCCAGGACATTGAGATGCTTCTTACGGAGCCACTCCTTAGTTGCCCTGGCTGTGTGTTTCGGGTCGTTGTCATGCTGGAAGACCCAGCCTCGACCCATCTTCAATGCTCTTACTGAGGGAAGGAGGTTGTTGGCCAAGATCTCGTGATACATGGCCCCATCCATCCTCCCCTCAATACGGTGCAGTCGTCCTGTCCCCTTTGCAGAAAAGCATCCCCAAAGAATGATGTTTCCACCTCCATGCTTCACGGTTGGGATGGTGTTCTTGGGGTTGTACTCATCCTTCTTTTTCCTCCAAACACGGCGAGTGGAGTTTAGACCAAAAAGCTCTATTTTTGTCTTCATCAGACCACATGACCGTCTCCCATTCCTCCTCTGGATCATCCAGATGGTCATTGGCAAACTTCAGATGGGCCTGGACATGCGCTGGCTTGAGCAGGGGGACCTTGCGTGTGCTGCAGGATTTTAATCCATGACGGTGTAGTGTGTTACTAATGGTTTTCTTTGAGACTGTGGTCCCAACTCTCTTTAGGTCATTGACCAGGTCCTGCCGTGTAGTTCTGGGCTGATCCCTCACCTTCCTCATGGTCATTGATGCCCCACGAGGTGAGATCTTGCATGGAGCCTCAGACCGAGAGTGATTGACCGTCATCTTGAACTTACACAGCTCTCTGGTCTTGGCCATTGTGGAGAGGGTGGAGTCTGTTTGATTAAGTGTGTGGACAGGTGTCTTTTATACAGGTCATGAGTTCAAACAGGTGCAGTTAATTCAGGTAATGAGTGGAGAACATGTGGGATTCTTAAAGAAAAACTAACAGGTCTGTGAGAGCCGGAATTCTTACTGGTTGGTAGGTGATCAAATACTTATGTCATGCAATAAAATGCTAATTAATTACTTAAAAATCATACAATGTGATCTTCTGGATTTTTGTTTTAGATTACGTCTCTCACAGTTGAAGTGTACATATGATAAATTACAGACCTCTACATGCTTTGTAAGTAGGAAAACCTGCAAAATCGGCAGTGTATCAAATACTTGTTCTCCCCACTGTAACACCAGTGACAAAAAGCACTAAACTGACCGTCCTCAATGTGACAACTGTTCATGATACAGCCCTCCCAGTCCCTCATCCTCATGCACAGCATACACACGCACACTATAAAATACACTCACACACATACACATGGATTTTGTTTTGCAGATACACTAACGTTCAAAAGTTTGGGGTCACTTAGAAATGTCCCTGTTTTTGAAAGAAAATAAAAGTTTTTGTCCATTAAAATAACATCAAATTGATCAGAAATAAAGTGTAGACATTCTTAATCGTAGCTGGCAGATAGCAACCATTACTTATGTGTTTCAATGGCACAGTTTTTTTATTTTACCTTTATTTAACTAGGCAAGTCAGTTAAGAACAAATTCTTAATTTCAATGATGGCCTAGGCACAGCCAGTTAACTGTGGACCTTGTCAGGTCAGGGATTCAAGCTTGCAACCTTCTGGTTACTAGTCCAATGCTCTAACCACTAGGCTACCTGCCGCCCTGTGTTAGCTAATCCAAGTGTATCATTTTAAAAGGGTAATTGATCAATAGAAAACCCTTTTGCAATTATGTTAGCGCAGCTGAAAACGGTTCTGAATAAAGCCAGAAACAAAATGGCCAGAAACAAAGTACTTTCTTCTGAATGAGTGGGAGGCCCCGGTGCACAACTGAGCAAGAGGATAAGTACATTAGAGTGTCAAGTTTGAGAAACAGACGCCTCAAAAGTCCTCAACTGGCAGCTTCATTAAATAGTACCCGCTTATTCACTGTTGATCTTGAGACTGGTGTTTTGCGGGTATTACTTAATGAAGCTTCCAGTTGAGGACTTGTGAGGAGTCTGTTTCTCAAACCCTAATGTACTTGTCCTCTTGCTCAGTTGTGCACCAGGGCCTCCCACTCCTCACTCCTCTTTCTATTCTGGTTAGAGCCAGTTTGCGCTGTTCTGTAAAGGGAGTAGTACACAGCGTTGTACAAGATCTTCAGTTTCTTGGCAATTTTTTGCATGGAATAGCCTTCATTTCTCAGAACAATAGACTGACGAGTTTCAGAAGAAAGTACTTTGTTTCTGGCCATTTTGAGCCTGTAATCAAACCTACAAATGCTGTTGCTCCAGATACTCAACTAGTCTGAAGAAGGCCAGTTTTATTGCTTCTTTAATTAAAACAACAGTTTCAGCTGTGCTTAATTGCAAAAGGGTTTTCTAAAGATCAATTATCCTTCTAAATGTTTTACCTTTATTTAACTAGACAAGTAAATTAAGAACAAATTCTTATTTTCAATGACAGCCTAGTGAGTTAACTACCTGTTCAGGGGCAGAACGACAGATCTCTAACCACTAGGCTACCCTGCCACCCCCCAAAATGATGAACTTGTATATCTAACACAACTTGCCATTGGAACACAGGAGTGATGGTTGCTGATAAAGGGCCTCTGTACACCTATGTAGATATTCCATTAAAAATCTGCCATTTCCAGCTACAATAGTCATTTACAACATGAACAATGTCTACACTGTATTTCTGATCAATTTGATGTTATTTTAAAGGACAAAAAATGTGCTTTCCTTTTAAAAACAAGGACATTTCTAAGTGATACCAAACTTTTGAACAATAGTGTATTTGGTAGTAGAGTAGTGGCTATGTTCACACACTTAATGTAATGTAATGTTTTTTAATTGTATATAGCTGCCTTAATTTTGCTGGACCCCAGGAAGAGTAGCTGCTGCCTTGGAAGGTACTAATGGGCATCCATAATAACTACATACTGTATACAGACAATGGGCCAAAAGTTTATCGGAAAAGGGTTAAATGTATGTAATATGATAATCGAGCAGACTATTTTATCTAAAGAGACGCAGTCGTGCGTGTATACATATGGGTGTTCCCAGGAATTAAACCCACTATCCTATTGCAATCGCCATAGCCTACCAACTGAGCTGGAGCACCACTATTGACACTGATACAGGATAAGATTGAATTGAAGAAATAGGCCACCAGTCGACAGGACTCATCACTCGTCTAGAAAAGGCCCGACGCTACTTACCTATCTCTTCTTCGACGATTGCGTTGCATCTCAAGCAAAACTGCTGTCCCTCCTCACAAAGGGTGTTACATCGAGGACACTTCATTTTCTGAAAATGTCTGGAACACAACTCAATAAAAATATGTGCCTAACAGTAAAGTGAAATGTTGTACTAATTTAGACACCCCATAGAATGAATAAAATTGTTTATCAATGCCGCATAATCAGATCATAAGAATGTTGGGGAAAAAGGACATATATTAGGCTACCCTTTCAAACATTTGCATTCGTAAGAAGTATTGGCTTACAGCAACCTTGGTTTATAATCAGCTAATGTGATATTAGATGTACAATTTCGTTGGCTTACAGGTTGTATTATCTTTCACTTCGTTCGGATAAAAACATAAGTGGCCCTGTGATTTAAGCTATTAGACAGTTTGATAAGCAACACTTTACGAGACACGACTCACCTGCATATCACACCGCAGCTCATTGACAACGCATAATCAAACGTTCCAGCTACAGCACTAAATGCCACTGGGATGAACCATGTGTAAGAATGAAACTGTCTACTGTGCCAGACTGACAACATTCATGCCATCACATTTTGAAAATGTTCAGAAGTTCACTGTATTCACGTATCATTTTAGCCTACACTTTATTAGAATGTAGTTAACGTGAAAAAAGAAATATATATAGCCTGATTTTGTTATCATTTGGTTCAGTCCGTCTATACTTTTATTTCAGTTTCATTTCACTCAAATGGTAAGGGGATAGAATATAATAGACTAGGTTGAGTTTCGTTTTGACAAGGCAGACTGCAGAACGTTTTCAATGGCACGTAATGAAGAATGGTCTTGAACATGAATGAACATTTACCAGACTAATTGGTGTACTGGTTCAAATGTGTGTGGCTTGAATCCGAGCCATTGAACACTTTCCCTTCAAAGTCTGCTTGGTCCAAAAAAATTAAATGGCAAATGTTCTCTACGTAGCCAACAAACTTTTAAAACTAGGGCTCAAAAGTAGTGCACTATAGAAGAAATAGGGTGTCAGACGCAGCCATGTTTAATTGTATTGTTTTACAGTAAAGTGTAGAATTACCTCCAGGGAGAGTGCAGTGTCCAGACCGTTGTAGCTGGGTCTGTGTCACATGTATCATGGCAGCCCAGACAGGTCTTGTAAACTAATGTAAACGTTTACTGTCAAATCAAATAGATTTTATTTGTCAGATGCGCTGAATACAACAGGTGTATGTAGACCTTACCTTGAAATGCTTACTTTACAGGCCGTTAACCAACAATGCGCTTCTAGAAATAGAGTTAAGGAAATATTTACCAAATAAACTAAATTAAAAAATGCAATAAAGTAACACAATAAAATTACATAACAATAACGAGGCTATATACAGGGGGTATTGGTACCTAGTACAGGTTAGTCGAGGTAATTTGTACATGTAGGTAGGGGTAAAGTGAGCATGCATAGATATTAAACAGTGAGTAGCAGCAATGTAGAAACAAGAAGGGGGTGGGGGTCAATGTAAACAGTCCGAGTGGCCATTTTATTAATTGTCTAGCAGCGTTATAGCTTGGGGGTAGAAGCTGCTAAGGAGCCTTTTGGACTTGGCACTCCGGTACCGCTTGCCATGCGGTAGCAGAGAGAACAGTCTATGACTTGGGTGACTGGAGTTTTTGACAATTTTTTGGGCCTTCTTCTGACACCACCTAGTATATAGGTCCTGGATGGCTGGAAGCTTGGCCCCAGTGATGTATTGGGCTGTACGCACAACCCTCTGAAGCGCCTTACAGTCGGATGCCGAGCAGTTGCCTTACCAAGCGGTGGTGCAACCTGTCGGGATGCTCTCGATGGTGCAGCTGTATCTCTACCTGTACATGCCCATCTGATCATTTATCACTCCAGTGTTAATCTGCAAAATTGTATTATTCGCCTACCTCCTCATGCCTTTTGCACACATTGTATATAGACTGCCCATTTTTTTCTACTGTGTTATTGACTTGCTAATTGTTTACTCCATGTGTAACTCTGTTGTCTGTTCACACTGCTATGCTTTATCTTGGCCAGGTCGCAGTTGCAAATGAGAACTTGTTCTCAACTAGCCTACCTGGTTAAATAAAGGTGAAATAAAAAAAATAAAAAGATAGATAGGTTACTTAAGACAGAAACGAAAGGAGGGTGGTTTGTTCTTTACATTTATTTGATTTTTATTTCACCTTTATTTAACCAGGTGGGCTAGTTGAGAACAAGTTCTCATTTACAACTGTGACCTGGCCAAGATAAAGCAAAGCAGTGTGACACAGACAGCAACACAGAGTTACACATGGAGTAAACAATAAACAAGCCAATAACACAATAAACAAGTCAATGACACAGTAGAAAAAATCAAGTCTATATACATTGTGTGCAAAAGGCATGAGGAGGGAGGCAATAAATAGGCCATAGGGGCGAAGTAATTACAATTTAGCAAATTAACACTGGAGTGATAAATGAGCAGATGATGATGTGCAAGTAGAAATACTGGGGCCTGTTGCACAAAAGTAGAATTAAGACATCCGGGATAAATGACTCAGCTGAGCTCAATGAAGCCAAAACATGTGCGTCCAGGCTTAATTGGTTGCACAAAGACCAAGCCAGGATGAGCAGACACGGATTCATTAAGCCAGGTGAAACCAATCCTGCATAGGTGCGCGCTCACGGCTCACTCAAATAGACCCCGCCACAGATCACAGATTAACTGATTTACCATGGCAACTAGAGCCGCGTACTTTTCCCCGTCGGAAGCACAAATCCTCATGGAGGCATACGAGGAGGTAAAAGATATAATTAAGAAGAAAGGCAACACCGCCACAGTGATAAAGCAAAGAGAAAAAGCGTGGCAAAGTATTGCAGACCGCCTGAATGCGTAAGTAGTGCACAATTACACACTCACCGCTCCGCTGAAACATCACAATTACAATTCAAATATTTAATTCACATCTCCAAAAACGCAGTTGTACTGTAATTATGAAACGGTTACATTTTTAATTGAAATGCACTGCAGATATGAGTGAAATTGTGTAAAGTAAGTCCATCACACTGTATAAAGCTATGATAAATTATTATTAAAGCCTTACATTATTATTTAACGTTACTACGCTCAGTACGGATTAATTTTAGCCGTTGTACTCTGCTTCTTATGTTGTCCACCGTTTTTTTGTGTTTCTCCTGCTTTCATTAATGTAAAGCTGCTTTGACAGAATGAAACAATTGTGAAAAGTGCTATATAAATACAATTTAATTGAATAAATAGATGAGCTATAATAATCACTTTAATTTATATAGCGCCTTTCAAAGGACCCAAGGTCGGTTGCTCACTGCACTGCAAAAATGTCTTTCTTACTTAGTATTTTTGTCTTGTTTTCAGTAAAAAAAAAACATCTTGAATATTTTCTTGAGCAAAATTACCTAGGAAAATAAGCAAAAAAATCTGCCAGTGAAACGAGAACTTTTCTAAAATTAAGTGTTTATGGAAAAAGTAAACTTATTTCAAGAGAATTTTTATTATATTGACAGATTTTTTATTTGCTTGTTTTAAGCACACATTTACTTAAAGTTTATATTTTTTGTCTAAACTATACTTATTTTGCTAGGTCATTTAGCAAATCAAGAAAATACATCTTTATTTAAGTTTAAAAAAATATATATTTTTACTGAAAACAAGACAAAAATACCAAGTAATTTTTGCAGTGTGACTCCATTAAATGTGTGTGTGTGTGTGTAGATTAAACATGAACGGGCCAAAACGGACATGGCAGCAGGTCAAAATCAAATACAAGAACATTCTGCAGAATGGTATGGTCCCTGACTAATATTTAACAAAGCACAAGCATATATTGTACCCAGAAGGTGCCTGCTCACACATTGTCTGTACTGTTTTAGCAGTGAAAAAGAATACCCACAGACAAGGCACGGGTGGTGGGTCACCAAAGGCTGACCTTACCCCAGCAGAGGACATGGCCTTGGAGCTAAATAAAAGCAGGCCCGTCTTAGAGGGGATCCCTGGGGGGAAAGAGACGAGCATAGGTTCCTCCCAAGATGCCACCCGCTTCATTCAAGGTATGTCCTTCCATCTCTACATGGGATACAACCACATTCATATTGAATCAATTTGGACTGTCTGACTTTGGTTTACCTATTGCCTTGCAGTGTCTGGCAGCACTGTGTTCCTGTTAGAGCCACCAGCACAAGCACCAGACGATGCTTATCCAGTGAGTACTCCATCAAAGGCATACTGTAGGCCTGGCATGTCTTGTCTACTAGCTTCAATATGAATCCGATTAAATGTGATAGGGTGAAGGCCCCAGTGCAGCAGCAACAGCACATGATTGAGACGATGATGATGATGATGAGGAGGAGACCATCTCTCTGGATTCCAGAAGGCATGAGGTATCATGGTAAGACTGTGAAAGTACTATTTACTCTACAATGGTGAGGAGTCCTCATCAAAATCAAAAAATCTAATTTCTTTTACAGGACCCAGATGCTATACAGTGGGAAAACCAGCCTGGCAACATAGTGCGTATTAATAAAAGGACACCACATCCTGCCAAATTCCAGCTGTATCCAGCTTGTATTGTGTTCACAGAGCTCACAAGCTATCAGAAAGTTGTATGGCAACCACCTCCGGCGCCAAATAGAACTGGCAGACATAGACATTCAGTACAAGAAGAAAAAGATGGAAAATCTTGCACTGGAGTCCGAAATAAAAAAGAGGACAATTAGGAAACTGGACCTTGAAATAAAAAAACTTGAGAGGGAGGTGAGATATGCCTTCAATGTACACTGTATGCTAACTGTAACACAAATGTATTAATCATTATTTGTATTTCCTCCCCCAGCTCCAAGAAGATGACACAGCTCAAAATAAAAATTAACACATAGTAGGATACTCATTACTTTGTGTGACAGGTTTCCCCAATGTCATTGGTGCAGTGGACTGCACACACATAAGGATAAAAGCCCCCTCAGGTGCCCATGAGGCCGATTTTGTGAATAGGAAATCCTTTCACAGCATTAATGTTCAGGTGAACATAACTTTTTGATATTGTCCATTGACGAACACTGCATTGCCAGTGATGTGCATTGATTGGTGTAATATTCCTCATCTTATGATTTCAGATGGTCTGCAATGCTGACTGTGTGATCAGCAATGTTGTGGCAAAATGGCCTGGCTCAGTCCATGACTCCAGAATCTTTCGGGCCTCTGAAATCTCAGTGCCTATCACAAGGTAAGCCACACAACCCCTATTTATAACCATCATGGCTGTGTCAAGAATATCACTGTGTTTATGAGGTAGTAATGATGAGATTTTGTGTTGACAGGTGAATTCTCTGGTGTGTTGCTGGGAGACAGGGGGTATGGCTGCCAGCCTTTTCTCCTGACACCTTTCACAGACCCCCAGGAAGCACAGCAGGCCTACAACCATGCCCATGCCAGGACCAGGGCCAGAGTTGAAATGACCTTTGGCCTCCTGAAGGCACGCTTTCACTGCCTTCACAAATTAAGGGTCAGCCCTGTTAGGGCATGTGATATTACTGTGGCTTGTGCTGTCCTCCACAATGTGGCCTGCCTGAGGAAGGAGAGGGCCCCCAGAGTGCCACCAGCCATGGACTGGGACAATCCGGCAATCTTCCCTGATGACGACAGTGGTCGGCTGCTGAGGGACCAATATGTGTTGAATTATTTTAGTTAGTATGTGTGCTTTCAATTTTGGTTAAATATGTCCTGCGGTGGCAGAGGAATTTGGGTTTTTTTGGGTTCGTTTTTTACGAATTTGGCCTCTTATGATGTTTGTGCGGTATACTGTGTGTAATCCAAGGCTGCAGGGAGGCTACTGCATCCATTCATTTGTCTGTTCAGTTGATGTGTATGGATTTGTCCTGCATTTATTTTAGTGTGCAGACATGCAGGGTGTGTTATATAGAGACCTTTGAATGTGTATGTATCATTTTGTATAATATGCTTGGATTCTGTGCTTTCCATCTTGTAGAGTCACTGTGACTTCAGTTTCGAAAGGAGCTGATGGTTTACCTGCTTTGTTTTGTCCTTATTCAATAAAGGAACATAATGTTACACATTGTGTTTTTATATTCATATGGAATGTGTATTTGTTTATATGACAGAGTACTAGGGCCACACTGAAGAAAAAGGATAAAGTCATACATTTATGAGGCTGGTTCTTTCTGCAGAAAAGCTACATATTGTTTTTACAGTTTTGATACTTATGACAATGTGATACTTAATATTCTGGCACATCAGCATGTCTTTGTTTATGAAACCATACTGAAGTACAATTTCACGAAATGCCCCGCATCTGTCATTTTAACAACTGTCCTCCTTTAAAACAACTGGTTACAATATTATGACTTGTCTTTTTTCCCTCTGTGGCCCTAATATTCTATCATTTTATATATAGTCTATGGGAAACTGTAAATTATCTAATGATAGCAACATCTAAAAATCATTTTTTTAAATCCAAAATCATTGAAATTAATGATCACAAATGTTTAAATAATGACAGTGGGTCTAGTTATATGTGATAACAATGTATAGTGAGCAGTGAAATAACTATTGGTTTCCATTTGTGGTGACTGCTGACTGACATTAGGGATGAGATTAAATAGATCCTGGAATTTAGCCTGGTCTGGAGCAGGCTAGCTCCACAGAATAAATCTCCATGGTAATTTATACCATAACATATCCTCCTGCCCCCTATCCATCTTTAGTGCAACCGGATTACGGATCAATTGAGCCAGGATCACCAAGATATCCTGGCTTAATCCCTTATCCTAGTTTTGTGCAACAGGCCCCTGGTGTGCAAAAGAGCAGGAAAGTAAATAAAAACAGTATGGGGATGAGGTAGGCAGATTGGGTGGGCTATTTCCAGATAGACTATGTACAGCTGAAGTGATCGGTTAGCTGCTCAGATAGCTGATGTTTAAAGTTGGTGAGGGAAATAAAAGTTCAGAAGAATGGCTGGATGGCTGGATGGGCATGAATGTGTTGCAACCTGAACAGCTACCAACTCTAAAGTTGCATGTTCAAATCTCATCCCAGACAATTTGAACTAATTAGCAACTTTGCAACTACTTACTACTTTTTAGCAACTTTACAACTACGTGTGTCCAAACCTTTGACTGCTAATGTGTATATCTGTGTATTTTTTTTAATTGTCAAAATATTTTATCGCCTTCCTTTGACATCAATGAACACATGCCACTGTAGGGCCTTCCTGGTGAAATAGGGGGATTATGGTCACCATCGCCTCCCTGAGCTGTGATCAGAACACACTGTACAGATACAAGCCTATATATCCATTAACGTGATCTGTTTCTAACTTCTAATCCTTCTTTCCTTATCTGTAAACTGTTGGTCGAAACAAAACTGCTTGCTTCCAATTTACAGAAACACGAAACTGAAAGAATATTGGACGGACTGAACCAAAACTTTATCCTTGCTTTTAAAATGTTCATTACAAAATCAAACTTCGGCAATGTGATCGTGAACACCATATTTGATCAGAAACAGTCAGTCATGAAGGATAGTCTTTCTCGTTTCATATGGTTCCTCCCACCACCTCACTCCGAGAGCATTTTATGGTGAAAATGAAACACATTTTTATTAGATTGCTGAACTCTCTGGAAGATGTATTGAGGTGAGCTGGTTCGCGGAAAGTATGTGATATGCTGGTAAGAATAAATTAAACTTTCAAATAATAGTTTAAATAATCAAGGCAATAGACAAGTTGTTTGTTTTGTGTTTTAATAACGTCAATAGAAGCCTTTAAAATAAATTGTGAGGCTTGTTGTTAGGCTATCATTAGCATAATCGGTGCGCTCTGCATCATCAATTCCAACAGTCATATTTTATGATTTAACTCAGTGATTGCACGTGTGCACACATGCATGATGGCGAATGTAAATATTCATAATATGCTACGTGGCCTAGAGTTACACATGCAATGCAAACGAGTTTCAGCTTGAGATGTAGTAGCGTACTTCTTGTTGTGTGGCAGGTTATTTGCTGTAAATGAAGTGTCCTCGATGTCTCACGCTTTGTGAGGGACATCCGTTTTGCTTGAAATGCAATGGAGGAAGAGACGAGTCATGGCTGTTTTATGAGTGAAAACTAAATATGTACCCAGCTAGCACATAACGTTAACAATCCAAGAACCATATGCTTATTCGAGTTTGGTGAGAGCCATGGTTGACCTATGGTTATTTTGCATACAACCTTCCCACAATATTCTGGGAATAGTGCAGAATACCCAGCTAGCACATAACGTTCTGAGAACCATGTGTTTCTAAAGTGGACATATTTTTACTTTAGCAAAATGCTTCCTACAGGTTTCTTCATGGTTCTATTTGAAGTAATCTTCTCAAATTATTCCGAGAAGGTTAAGAACCAACCGTTTTTCTGTGGGAATTTCATTACTTCAGCATAACATTTTCTGTAGGTTTCCTTGTGGTTCTATTTAAAGTCATGTTCTCAGGACATTAAGAAACTTACCATAAACCACAAGAAAACATTGGTAACGTTATAAGAATGTTATTTAAAAACTTACATTCCTTTCTCAGCTTCAATAAAACTCTCTAGCCTCGATCTTGTTAAGTGTGTTCAGGTGTGTTGGCTTCCTCCAATTATTGGCCACACCTGATCTTAATGAGTACTTGTTTCCTCTGAAATAGGGTATGTTTGAATAGAATAAAATGAATGGATTGTATAAATTTAAAAAAAAAGATGGCATGCTAACGGCAGGGAAGCCTAGTGGTTAGAGCGTTGGACTAGTAACCGGAAGGTTGCAAGTTCAAACCCCCGAGCTGACAAGGTACAAATTTGTCATTCTGCCCCTGAACAGGCAGTTAACCCACTGTTCCTAGGCCGTCATTGAAAATAAGAATTTGTTCTTAACTGCCTAAAACTACATCCTGGTGGCACAGTGGAATAATCCCATGAATAGGGAACAGAAGATCATAGGTTTGAATCTCACTGACCATGTGCTACAATACAACTTTTTTTTTGCATTATTAATGCCTAACTAAATGAAGTTCCATGTGTTCTATCTGTGCTTGGAGTTCAAAACAGTTAACCCAAACTAATGTAACAGTATGACTTTAATCCGTCCCCTCGCCCATGCTCTGCACACATCAATAGTCACCCTCGAAGCATCGTTACCCATCCCTCCACAAAAGCCGCGGCCCTTGCAGAGCAAGGGGAACCACTACTTCAAGGTCTCAGAGCAAGTGACGTCAACGATTGAAATGCTATTAGCGCGCACCACCGCTAACTAGCTAGCCATTTCACATCCATTACACTAAGCTAGCAGTGTTATTAAAAGCCTTATTGAAACATGTTCTCATAACATTATTAATTATTTTCAAATAATAACCTATAATTTTAATTCTCAGAATGTTAATGAAACCTCCCTGGAAAACTTTCAGAGAACCATAGTAAAACATTTTCAGAGCCTCACTGCAACCAAACAATGTGTGTTCCCAGAACAGGCTAAATGTTTACTTTCGTTCTCGGAAGCTTTACAAACGTTCAGTTTTATCGGTCTATTTTTATCTTAGAAAAAGCCTCCAAAATGGCTTCGTTCCCAGAACCAATGAAAAAGCAAAAATGTATGGTCCCTCAACTTCGAAGGATCCAAATGTGCTGCCTGGGTATTTTGTCATACTGCTACCTGTCAGTGAAGTAAATTCTGGCAAAAAGGTTAGTGAGTGCCACAATAACATACCATTTCTAGATCATTAATTCATTTGATAATACTGGTTCTCCTTTACCATGTCATTTTGGGGACTTGCAAACTTTCGGATACTAGTGCAAAGCTCTAACCACAAGGCTACCCTGCCGCCCCAGTGACCATTTACAATAAAGCATCTATTAATGTTTTTACCAACACTTGTAATGGAAGTTTATGCTGTTTTTTTTAAATCATAAGGTTATTTAATTAGCATTGTTACATTGGTTAACTTATCTATTATCCCATACTTATTTCAGATCCAGGCCATCTGTAGCTCAGTTGGTAGAGCATGGCGCTTGTAACGCCAGGGTAGTGGGTTCGATCCCCGGGACCACCCATACGTAGAATGTATGCACACATGACTGTAAGTCGCTTTGGATTAAAGCGTCTGCTAAATGGCATATATTATTATTATTATATTATTATCTGAAAGTTTTTGACCTTTGACCGGGGGTAAGAGTGGCGTGGCTGAAAACACCCTGCTAATGGATATAAATGAAGAGGTAGGTTGTGACACTTGGGGTTGAACCTTAAATCTTTTCTCAATTCCTCACGTCCTCTCTCCTCACCCCCTTCCTTAAATGCAATGCAATGGATCTCTGATGCGTTTTGAGAAAGGAGGAAAGGAGATAGAATTCAAGGAAAGACTTTTGATGCTTTTACATCGGTACAGGAGGACAGTGTCCAGATTGGAGGGCATTCATATTTGTTTAGATTGCTAGATGCTTTGCATAATGTCAAGATTGTGTAACTATAGCACCACCGAAGATACCCCTTCAGGCAGACGGAGCAGAGGCTAAAGTTGTCTATTGCCCAGAGACTGAGAGGAGGGTGGAGAGAAAAGGGACTGGAAATGTCTTGAGAAGCAGTAAGGAGAGGCCTCACTGCTGGTTAACTTGGTCGTCTGACCATGTTGGTGAAGATAGACAGATGATGGGCAGAGAAAAAGAGAGGCTGTTTTGGTGCCATCATCATCTGCACCTTTCTGTTACACCATTTTTGCAACTCTGCTAAGGCTGAAAAGGAGCGCAATAGCGTGGAGGCGAGCTGAGCCTGTGTACGTGTAACTTCCTGTTGAAATGAGCTATACCGCTTCCTGCCTTTGACTATTTTGAAGCTGAACGTTGCTAATAGAGAGTGAATTTAGACCGAGCTTGACAAGTGTCTTGTTACCTTGTTTGAACCTGATGAGCTAAAGTTGTAGCTTGGTTTGAGCTGTTCTGTTTTGACATGTTCTTAACACCTGTTTATAGGTAACTGATGGTTAAACGATTACATCTTAGCCTAGAGGTTAAGAGTGTTGGGCCAGTAACCGGAAGGTTGTGGGCTTAAATCCGTGAGCCGACGAGATGAACAATGTGTTGATGTGCTCTTGAGCAAGGCACTTAACCCTAATTGCTTCTGTAAGTCTGCTAAATGACTAAAATGTAGTTTTACGCTGGAGGTTTTGAGCCCTGAATGCTGATTGCCTGAGAGCTGTGGTATACAAGACCGTATACCACGAGTATGACAAAACCTTTATTTTTCTTGTTGTAATTACATTTGTAACCAGTTTATAATAGCAATAAGGCACCTCGGGGGTTTGTGGTATATGGCCAATATACCACGGCTAAGGGCTGAATCCAGGCACTCCGCGCTGCGTTGTGCGTTTGAACAGCCCGTAGCCTTTGTATATTGGCGATATACCACATGCCCCTGTGCCTTATTGCATTGTTGTGGTGTGGTTAGTGTTATAGTAGACCTGGGAAGATAAACCGAAAATTACCAGCACCGACATTGCCTTCCTCTTACCTAAGCATTTAGCTTACATCAGTAATTTTCTGTGATTTAAAGAAAGAAAATATACACAACGCTCCCGTAAATTGTTAAAAAATCCATTATTTGGTCAGCTTTAATAGCCTCTGCATTATGTTAATTCCTGCTATGAAAGTATCTGCCTGTCCCTGTTACGCTGTCTGCTGCTGACTCTCACTCCCTGTCCCCACTGTCCGCACGTATGAGGGAGAGATGTGGGAAAAATACAGCTTTCAAAGATCAAAATACTATTGTGGGAAAAATAATGGTCTATACGAGATAGTAAACCTAAATCTCTAGATGAGGAAAGGGTGCTTAGCCCCCTCAAGCCGGTGTCTCCACACCACCAGGGCCTTTACCACAGCTAACAACTCCCGGTCTCCCACATCATAGTTATGCTCCGCCAGACCGAGCTTCCTTGAAAAGAAAGCGCAGGGGCTGCGTTTCGGTGGCGTACCTGAGCGCTGTGATAGCACGGCACCCACCCCAGCCTTGGACGTGTCCACCTCCACTATGAACGCTAAAGAGGGGTCCAGGTGTGCCAACACGGGCGCATCAGTGAACAGCGCCTTCAACCTATTGAAAGCTCTGTCCGCCTCTGCCGACCATCGAAATGCACCGGCCCCCCCTTCAGCAGTGAGGTAATGGGGGCCGCTACCTGGCCAAAACCCCGGATAAACCTCCGGTAGTACTTGGCAAACCCTAAAAACCGCTGCACCTCCTTCACCGTGGTTGGAGTCGGCCAATTCCGCATGGCCTTAAAGCGGTCACACTCCCATCACCACCCCCGAGATGGAAATGCGATAACCCAGGAAGGAGACGGCTCGTTTGACGTATAGGTCATGCTCCAGCAGTCTACCAAGCACCCTGCGCACCAGAGACACATGCGCGGCATGTGTGGCGGAATAGATCAGGATATCATCGATATATACAACCACGCCCTGTCTGCACAGGTCCCTGAGAATCTTGTCTACAAAGGATTGGAAGACGGCTGGAGCATTCTTTAACCCATACGGCATGACGAGGTACTCATAGCGGCCCGATGTGGTACTAAACGCAGGTTTCCACTCGTCTCCCTCCCAAATACGCACAATCGCACAATCCCCCCTGAGGTCCAGTTTTGTGAAAAACCGCGAAATGATTCCACCGCCGTAGCGATGACAGGTAGCGGGTAACTAAACCCCACTTTGATGGAATTGAGACCTCTATAATCAATGCACAGACGCTGACCTCCCTCCTTTTTCTTCACAAAAAAGAAACTCAAGGAGACGGGTGAAATGGAGGGCCGAATGTACCCCTGTTCCAGAGATTCCATGACATACGTCTCCATAGCCAACGTCTACTCCTGTGACAATGGGTACACGTGACTCCTGGGAAGCGCAGCGTTTACCTGGAGGTTTATCGCACAATCCCCCTGTCGATGAGGTGGTAATTTGGTCGCCCTCTTCTTACAGAAGGCGATAGCCAAATCAGCATACTCAGAGGGAATGCGCACAGTGGAAACCTGGTCTGGACTCTCCACCGACGTGGCACCGGTGGAAACTCCCATACACCTACCTGAACACTCCTCTGACCACCCTCGGAGATCCCCGTCTCCATGAAATCTCAGGATTGTGATTAGCCAGCCAGGGAATTCCTAGCACCACTGGAAACGCAGGTGAATCAATAAGGAAGAGACTAATCCGCTCCTTGTGATTCCCCTGCGTTACCATGTCCAGTGGAACTCTGGCCTCCCTGAACAGCCCTGACCCCAATAGCCGGCTATCTAGGGAGTGCACGGAAAGGGGGGATCTATCGGCACCAGCTGAATCCCAGCTTGAGGGCAAGTCCGCGATCCATAAAGTTCCCAGCTGCGCCTGAATCGACTAGCGCCCTATGCTGGGAAGAGGGAGAAAAATCAAGGGAAAAAATTAACGCAAACATGTGACCAACAGTGGGCTCTGGGTGAGTTTGATGCTGACTCACCTGGGGTGACCGAGAAGTGTTCTGCCTGCCCTCTCGACTCCCTGCCAAGCTCCTCCAGCACCAGTCGGCCGTGTGTCCTCTCCGACAACAGCTGGTGCAGGAGGAGCCTCGACATGCCCCCCCCCCCAACTCCATAGGAATGGGAGTGAGAAGGCTAGGAGGTGGAACTGACAGAACCCTTTCTGAACGCCAGCGGGCAGCTAGCAGATTGTCCACCCGGATTGACATGTCTATAAGTTCATCGAGGGAGAGAGTGGCCCGACACGCTAGCCCCCTCGGACGTCCTCCCCGAGGCTGCACCATAGTAGTCCATCAGGGCCACATCGTTCCACCCGGGCCACAGCGGCCAAGGTCCGGAACCCCAACGCAAAGTCCTGCGCGCTCCTCGTCTCCTGCCTGAGGTGGATTAGTTGCTCAGCCGCTGCTCGGCCCTCCGGAGGGTTGTCGAATACAGCCCGGAAACGGCGGGTGAACTCCGGATAGTGCTCCCTCGCCGAGTCTGGGCCATTCTACACCGCGTTGGCCCACTCCAGAGCTATACGCGTCAGGCAGGAGATGAGGACGCTCACACTCTCCTCCCCCGAGGGAGTCGGCCTCACGGTAGCCAGGTACAACTTGAGCTGGAGTAGAAACCCCTGACACCCAGCTGCCGCTCCATCGTACTCCCTCGGGGGTTGCTCCTGCTGACTCCATTTGGGGTGCAGGCTTCTGTAACGCATTGGGCGTGGTGGAGTAGCGCTTTATTACGCACCGGGAAAAATGTACTCGCCAAGAAACTGGCCGCACATAAACAATCGCCCAAAACCAGGACCACACCAGTCCGGAGGGAAAATCCAAAACAACCAGCACTACCACACAAAATACACAGTTGGAAATGAAATGAGCCCGCACAAAGAGCAGGCGGGCCTACCGGCTTAAATAGTCCAACTAAACCTAAACAAGAAACAGGTGTTACTAATCAGATGAAAAAAACAGAAAAGGGAAAAGGGATCGGTGGCAGCTAGTAGGCCGGTGACGACGACCGCCGAGCGCCACCCGAAGAGGAAGAGGGGCCACCTTCGGTAGGAGTCGTGACAGTTGGACTATTAACATTTAACATTTAAGACTATTGACCGAACTGCTGTATTTGTATCACTCTGATGGTAATTACTATTTTAAAATGACTTTAAATATTTTATAAAGTATTATTTGTGTTAGAAGGAAAAGCTATCTCCTCTCTCAGCCCACAAAATGACCGAACAAGAAGTCCTCAAGAGTTAGACCTGGCTCGAGGGGCAGTAATGTCGCTGTTAAAGAGTGAGTGGGGCAATTTGGGATGAAAATTCCATAGTTCCCACTTCCAGGTGGGAATAGCATGTGACAATACAAACTAGATTGCATTTCCAGCTGAACAAAGTCTCCCTGTTTTTGTCTCATTTACATTTACATTTAAGTCATTTAGCAGACGCTCTTATCCAGAGCGACTTACAAATTGGTGCATTCACCTTATGACATCCAGTGGATCAGCCACTTTACAATAGTGCATCTAAATCTTTTAGGGGGGTGAGAAGGATTACTTATCCTATCCTAGGTATTCCTTAAAGAGGTGGGGTTTCATGTGTCTCCGGAAGGTGGTGATTGACTCCGCTGTCCTGGCGTCGTGAGGGAGTTTGTTCCACCATTGGGGGGCCAGAGCAGCGAACAGTTTTGAAGTCTCAAAGAGCCCCCTGTGTGAAATTCTGAAATTATTCGATTGGCTGATGAACTCCCATTTATTTGAACTTGTTAAATCTTGGATTATTTTTCTTAATTTGCAGGAATGTGATTTATACCTTGGGGAAGAAGAGGATCCATCTCACAGAGCACAAACTGACGGTCTAAAGTCTGAGCCAACTCAATCAATGGATGCTGCCGTAGCAGGTATTAAACAGACATCTAAACAGGGCCATGTTCAGCAGGACACAACGTTGGCCAGGTTTCAGATAGACATTTATTTTGTGTAAGAAACATTCCTCTCTGGGATGTAGAATAAGGAATCACGACAACTCTATTCATGGCATTTCTATCTGCATCCTCCCACATCGTTTGCGTATTGTAACTAAGTAAGTTAAGACATCGACTAAGTAAGTTAAGACATCGACTAAGTAAGTTAAGACATCGACTAAGTAAGTTAAGACATCGACTAAGTAAGTTAAGACATCGACTAAGTAAGTTAAGACATCGACTAAGTAAGTTAAGACATCGACTAAGTAAGTTAAGACATTGACTAAGTTTCCCCCCCAATTAATTTTTTATTTTGTTGTTGTTGTTATTATTCTTTTGGGAAATTGATCCGCAGGGCTACAGAACGGAGGGCCGCCAGTTGCCCATCCCTGGGTATCCCGGGGCTTTACCAATCTAAAAATGTTTAGCTGACATGGACTAATTCAGTGACTGTCAGTGACTGACATAAAAAAATAAAATTTCTAATGCACAAGCAAATAATAGAAATAAAGATCCGAGGGCCTACATAAAGGTCTGCACTGTGTCGAGATTGGCGTGGCGCATTGTGTTGACTAGAATGCAGTGGTATAAAGTACTGAACTAAAATACTTTCAATTACTACTTAAGTCGTTTTGGGGGGTATCTGTACTTTCCTATTTTTATATTTGACTACTTTCACTTTTACTCCACAACATTCTTATAGGGCTCCCGAGTGACGCAGCAGTCTAAGGAACTTCATCTCAGTGCTAGAGGCGTCACTACAGACCCTGGTTCGTTTCCAGGCTGTTTCACAACCGGCCATGATTGGGTGTCCCATAGGGCGGCGCACAATTGGCCCAGTGTCGCTAGGGTTTGGCCGGGGTAGGCCGTCACTGTAAATAAGAATTTGTTCTTAACTGACTTGCCTAGTTAAATAAAGGTTAAAAAGAAAATGATGTACTTTTTACTCCATACATTTCCCTTTTACTCCATACATTTCCCTTTTACTCCATACATTTCCCTTTTACTCCATACATTTCCCTTTTACTCCATACATTTCCCTTTTACTCCATACATTTCCCTTTTACTCCATACACCAAAAAGTCCTTTGGATTTCGAATGCTTAGCAGGACAGGAAAATGGTCCAATTCACACACTTGCCAAGAGAATGTCCCAGGTAATCCGTACTGCCTCTCATCTGGCGGATTTATTTTGTAAATTATGCCAGTGTTGGAGTGTGCCCCTGGCTATCCATAAATTTAAAAAACAAGAATATTGTGCTGTCTGGTTTGCTTAATATAAGGAATGTGAAATTATTAATATTTTTGATACTTAAGTATATTATTTGAGCAATTTAATTTACTTTTGATAATTATATTTAATACCAAATACTTTTAGACATTTACTCAAGTAGTATTTTACTGGGTAGGCTATAAGGTAAGCTATATTTACTTTTACTCAAGTATGATTCCTGCAATAATGTGTGAACCTTACCCGGCTCCACAAGGGGGCAAAAGGGGGCTTAGCCCCCTCTGTTGAAACTTGTGCCCCCTCAGTTTTAGTTTTATGTTCCTATATATAGAGCAAAAAGATCCAAATGATTGAGTGACAGGTTGGCGCAAAATCTGTATCTCCGCTGCGCTGTCTCAGCACAATGACAGAGCACGCAGGGGTACAGTTAAAGTCGGAAGTTTACATACACCTTAGCCAAATACATTTAAACTCAGTTTTTCACAATTCCTGACATTTAATCCTAGTAAAAATACCCAGTCTTAGGTCAGTTAGGATCAACACTTTATTTGAAAAATGTGAAATGTCAGAATAAAAGTAGACAACTATTTATTTAATATTTTATTTCTTTCATCACATTCCCAGTGGGTCAGAAGTTTACATACACTCAATTAGTATTTGGTAGCATTGCCTTTAAATTGTTTAACTCTGGTCAAACGTTTTGGGTAGCCTTCCACAAGCTTCCCACGATAAGTTGGGTGAATTTTGGCTCATTCGTCCTGACAGAGCTGCTGTAACTGAGTCAGGTTTGTAGGCATCCTTGCAAGTACACGCTTTTTCAGTTCTGCCCACACATTTTCGATAGGATTGAGGTCAAGGCTTTGTGATGGCCACTCCAATACCTTGACTTTGTTGTCCTAAAGCCATTTTGCCACAACTTTGGAAGTATGCTTGGGGTCATTGTCCATTTGGAAGACCAATTTGCCACCAAGCTTTAACTTCCTGACTGATGTCGTGAGATGTTGCTTCAATATATCCACATAATTTTCCATCCTCATGATGCATCTATTTTGTGACATGCACCAGTCCCTCCTGCAGCAAAGCACCCCCACAATATGCTGCTGCCACCCACGTGCTTCACATTTGGGGTGGTGTTCTTCGGCTTGCAAACCACCCCCTTTTTCCTCCAAACATAACGATGGTCGTTATGGCCAAACAGTTCTATTTTTGTTTCATCAGACCAGAGGACATTTCTCCAAAAAGTACGATCTTTGTCCCCATGTGCAGTTGCAAACCATATTCTAGATTTTTTTTAATGGCGGTTTGGGAGCAGTGGCATCTTCCTTGCTGAGCAGCCTTTCAGGTTATGTTGATATAGTACTCGTTTTACTGTGGATATAGATACCTTTGTACCTGTTTCCTCCATCTTCACAAGGTCCTTCGCTGTTGTTCTGGGATTGATTGGCACTTTTCGCACCAAAGTACATTCATCTCTAGCAGACAGAATGAGTCTCCTTCCTGAGCGGTATGACGGCTGCGTGGTCCCATGGTGTTTATACTTGCGTACTATTGTTTGTACAGATGAGCATTGTACCTTCAAGCGTTTGGAAATTGCTCCCAAGGATGAACCAGATTTGTGGAGGTCTACAAATTATTTTCCTGAGGTCTTGGCTGATTTTCCCATGATGTCAAGCAAAGAGGCACTGAGTTTGAAGGAAGGTACTTTTATTTTTACATTTGTTTAATTTCACCTTTATTTAACCAGGTAGGCTAGTTGAGAACAAGTTCTCATTTACAACTGCGGCCTGGCCAAGATAAAGCAAAGCAGTTTGACACATACAACAACACAGAGTTACACATGGAATAAACAAACATACAGTCAATAATACAGTAGAAAAAGTCTATATACAGTGTGTGCAAATGAAGTAGGATAAGGGAGTAAGGCAATAAATAGGCCATGTTGGCGAAGTAATTACAATATACCAATTAAACACGAGTGGTTGATGTGCAGAAGATGAATGTGCAAGTAGAGATACTGGGGTGCAATGGAGCAAGATAAATAAATAAATAAATACAGTAAGGGGATGAGATAGTTGGATGGGCTATTTACAGATGGGCTATGTTCAGGTGCAGTGATCTGTGAGCTGCTCTGACAGCTGGTGCTTAAACTAATGAGGGAGATATGAGTCTCCAGCTTCAGTGATTTTTGCAGTTCGTTCCAGTCATTGGCAGCAGAGAACTGGGAGGAAAGGCGACCAAAGTAGGAAATAGCTTTGGGGGTGACCAGTAAGATATACCTGCTGGAGCGTGTGCTGGGTGCTGCTATGGTGACCAGTGAGCTGAAATAAGGCGGAGCTTTACTTAGCAAAGACTTGTAGATGACCTGGAGCCAGTGGATTTGGCAACGAGTATGAAGCGAGGGCCAGCCAACGAGAGCGTACAGGTCACAGTGGTGTGTAGTATATGGGGCTTTGCTGACAAAACGGATGGCACTGTGATAGACTGCATCAAATTTGTTGAGTAGCGTGTTGGGGGCTATTTTGCAAATGACATCGCCGAAGTCGAGGATTGGTAGGATGGTCATTTTTACGAGGGTATGTTTGGCAGCATTAGTGAAGGAGACTTTGTTATGAAATAGGAAGCCGATTCTAGATTTAATTTAGGATTGGAGATGCTTAATGTGAGTCTGGAAGGAGAGTTTACAGTCTAACCAGACACTTAGGTATTTGTAGTTGTCCGCATTTTCTTAGTCAGAACAATCCAGAGTCGTGATGCTGGACGGGCGGGCAGGTGCGGCCCCGATCGGTTGAAGATCATGCATTTAGTTTTACTTGCATTTAAGAGCAGTTGGAGGCCACGGAAAGAGAGTTGTATGGAATTGAAGCTGGGGATGATCACGGCAGCTTTCCAATCTTTGGGAATCTCAGACAATACGAAAGAGAGGTTGAACAGGCTAGTAATAGGGGTTGCAACAATTTCGGCAGATCATTTTAGAAAGAGAGGGTCCAGATTGTCTAGTCCAGCTGATTTGTAGGGGTCCAGATTTTGCAGCTCTTTCAGAACATCAGCTAACTGGATTTGGGTGAAGGAGAAATGGGTGAGGCTTGTATTATTATTGCACTATTATTATTATTATTGCACTATTGTAAAGTGGCTGCACTATTGTAAAGTGGCTGTTCCACTGGATGTCATAAGGTGAATGCACCAATTTGTAAGTCGCTCTGGATAAGAGCGTCTGCTAAATGACTTAAATGTAAATGTAAAATGCTTGGGCGAGTTGCTGTGGGGGGTGCAGCGCAGTTGACCGGGGTAGGGGTAGCCAGGTGGAAGGCATGGCCAGCCGTAGAAAAATGCTTATTGAAATGCTCAATTATTGTAGATAAATGACAGTGTTTCCTACTCTCAGAGCTGTGGGCAGCTGGGAGGAGGTGCTCTTTTTCTCCATGGACTTTAGTGTCCCAGAACTCTTTTGAGTTTGTGCTACAGGCTGCAAATTTCTGTTTGAAAAGGCTAGCCTGTGCTTTCCTAAGTGCCTGTGCATATTGGTTCCTAACCTCCCTGAAAAGTTCCATATCACAGGGGCTATTCGATGCTAATGCAGTACGCCACAGGATGTTTTTGTGCTGGTCAAGGGCAGTCAGGTCTGGAGTGAATGAAGGGTTCTACATTTTTTGAATGGGGCATGTTTATTTAAGATGGTGATGAAGGCACATTTAAAGAATAACCAGGCATCCTCTACTGACGGGATGAGGTCAATATCCTTCCAGGATACCCGGGCCAGGTCGATTAGAAAGGCCCGCTCGCTGAAGTGTTTTAGGGAGAGTTTGACAGTGATAAGGGGTGGTAGTTTGACTGCAGACCCATTATGGAAGCAGGCAATGAGGCAGTAATCGCTGAGATCTTGGTTGAAAACAGCAGAGGTGTATTTGGAGGGCAAATTGGTTGGGATGATATCTATGAGGGTGCCCATGTTTACGGATTTGGGGTTGTACCTGGTAGGTTCATTGATAATTTGTGTGAGATTGAGGACATCAAGATTAGATTGATGAATGGCCGGGGTGTTAAGCATGTCCCAGTTTAGGTCATGTAGCAGCACAAGCTCTGAAGATAGATAGGGGCAATCAATTCACATATGGTGTCCAGGGTACAGCTGGGGGCAGAGGGTGGTCTATAGCAAGTCACACACCTCCAATTGACTCAAATTATGTCAATTAGCCTATCAGATGCTTCTAAAGCCATGCCATAATTTTCTGGAATTTTCCAAGCTGTTTAAAGGCACATTCAACTTAGTGTATGTAAACTTCTGACCCACTGGAATTGTGATACAGTGAATTATAAATGAAATTATCTGTCATTAAACAATTGTTGGAAAATAAAGTAGATGTCCTAACTTGCCAAAACTATAGTTTATTAACAAGACATTTGTGGAGTGGTTGAAAAACGTGTTTTAATGACTCCAACCTAAGTGTATGTAAACTTCCGACTTCAACTGTATGTGTAAAGGTGACATGGAAAGTCACTGGGGCAGATAGGTATGATTCCTTTGGGTTTCCATAATTTTTTGGGGGAAAGGCACACACCTGTCTATAAAAAGTCCCACCGTTGACAGTGCATGTCAAAGCAAAAACCAAGCCATGAGGTCGAAGGAATTGTCCACAGAGCTACGAGACAGGATTGTGTCAAGGCACAGATCTGGGGAACGGTACCAAAAAGAATTCTGCAGCATTGAATTTCCCCAAGAACACAGAGGCCTCCATCATTCTGAAATGGAAGAAGTTTGGAACCACCAAGAATCATCCTAGAGCTGGCTCCCCAGCCAAACTGAACAATCGGGGGAGAAGGGTCATGGTCAGGGATGTGGCCAAGAACCCCGATGTTCACTCTGACAGAGCTCTAGAGTTCCTCTGCAGCTTTCCACCAATGAGGCCATTATGGTGGAGCGGCCAGGCTGAAGCCACTCCTCAGTAAAAGGCACATGACCGCTCACTTGGGGTTTGTCAAAAGGCACCTAAATACTCTCAAACCATGAAAAACAAGATTCTCTGGTCTGATAAAACCAAGATTGAACTCTTTGGCCTGAATGCCAAGCTTCATGTCTGGAGGAAATCTGGCACCATCCCTACGGTGAAGCATGGTGGTGGCAGCATCATGCTGTGGGCATGTTTTTCAGTGGCATAGACTGGGAGACTAGTCAGGATCAAGGCAAAGATGAACAGAGCAAAGTACAGAGAGATCCTTGATGAACATCTGCTCCTCTGCGCTCAGGACCTCAGACTGGGGCCAATGTTCACCTTCCAACAGGATAGCGACCATAATTATACAGCCGAGACAACACGGGAGTGGCTTCATGACAAGTCTCTGAATATCCTTGAATGGCCCATCTCTGGAGAGACCTGAAAAAAGCTCTGCAGCGATGCCCCCCCATCCACCCTGACAGAGCTTGTGAGGATCTGCAGTGATAAAGGCACACCAAATACAGGTGTGCCTTTAACAACGTACCGAGTAAAGGGACTGAATGTAAATGTGCTATTTCATTTTTTACATTTGTGAATGTATAAAAATGAACCTGTTTTTGCTTTTTCATTATGTGTTATTGTGTGTAGATTGATGAGGGAGAAAAAACTATTTAATCCATTTTAGAATAAAGCTGTAACTTAACAAAATATGGAAAAAGTGAAGGGGCCTGAATACTTTCTGAATGCACTGTGTAGTTTCTTTATAAATTGTATTTTTTAAATATTTATTTTTCTATATTACAATCCCTACCATTGATAGGTTTTGATTTCCATTTCATTTTGAATAGCCATGGAGTGGTTTTGGTTTCTTGAAACAGTTATCAATGTATGTATAGCTTGTTGACTATGAGAGCTACTCGTCTGCCTTTTAGTCTATTGTCCTTGAAGATGGGTACAGTACTTTGCGTCGTTCTGCTATTCCCTTTGGGAACGGATCGTTCAGGCCTTTTTGAAAGCCGGCAAGTTTTTTGCCCCGGCTTTTAACCAATATTTTATCTTTAATGGGTGCGAATTTGGCAATGATTGGCACTTGTATCGATGCCCTAAATTTGGTCAACAGTATCGCCTGGGATCTGCACCGCTTTAATCATGAATTCACCTGATTTTCGTGCATTGATCTAGTCTGTATAACAAGTTCTCTTAACAACAGCTCTCTTTTTTTAGGTTCATTATCGTCAGCTTCGATAACATTACCTGTACCCTTAAACTTTTTAGTTTATTTTTCAACTGTTGCGGCTTTCTCAACACTAATTTCAAGGCTCGCCTTCGTCTCTTGTATCAAAGCAAAATGTATTTGTCACATGCGCCGAATACAACAAGTGTAGACCTTACATTGAAATGCTTACTTACAAGACCTTAACCAACAATGCAGTTTTAAGAAAAATAAGTGTTAAGTAAAACATAGAAAAGTAAAAAATGTAAATAACAAATCATTAAAGAGCAGCAGTAAAATAACAGCAGCGAGGCTATATACAGGGGGTACCGGGGTACCGGAGAACCAAGGACCAGTCAATGCTCGGTAAGCACAGAGAGTTGGCTCAGGTCTCCACCCTGACTCAGCCACACTCCCCGTGTGCCCCCCCAAAAATGTTTTGGGGGCTGCCTCTCGGGATTCCTTGCCAGCCGTGTTCCCTCATACTGTTGCCGCTCCGCCTTAGCTGCCTCCAGTTCCTCCCGTGGACAGCGATACTCCCCAGCCTGCCTCCAGTTCCTCCCGTGGACGGCGATACTCCCCAGCCTGCCTCCAGTTCCTCCCGTGGACGGCGATACTCCCCAGCCTGCCTCCAGTTCCTCCCGTGGACGGCGATACTCCCCAGCCTGCCTCCAGTTCCTCCCGTGGACGGCGATACTCCCCAGCCTGCCTCCAGTTCCTCCCGTGGACGGCGATACTCCCCAGCCTGCCTCCAGTTCCTCCCGTGGACGGCGATACTCCCCAGCCTGCCTCCAGTTCCTCCTGTGGACGGCGATACTCCCCAGCCTGCCTCCAGTTCCTCCCGTGGACGGCGATACTCCCCAGCCTGCCTCCAGTTCCTCCTGTGGACGGCGATACTCCCCAGCCTGCCTCCAGTTCCTCCCGTGGACGGCGATACTCCCCAGCCTGCCTCCAGGGTCTCTTACCATCCAGGATCTCCTCCCATGTCCATGTTAACTGTTAAAGTCTCAAATACATGTCATGAAACTTCAGACACAGTTTGTTACGATTAAAAAAACATTTACAACAGATATAACTGGGTTCAGCTGGATTTGACTGAATAAAAGTATGGTTGACACCAATGCAATGTGTTAAGCAATAATGGAGGGGGGTGCTACCAGCCGCTCAACAATAGACCAACAGGCAGTTCTGGGAAACAGATGAACATTTATGAGAAGTCACACCCTAAACCTTGTCTTGACATATAAATGATTGTTGGTTATGTGCAAGCTATGGCATATAAATGCAGAATCCAGTGGGGTGAGAACTTGGTTTGAGCTCTTCTCTGCATTCGTCACACACAGTGACACAGTGAATCCAGTTTATGAGACCAGGCTGTCTACACACAGTGACACAGTGCATCCTGTCGGTACTTGTCATAACTCTCCTGTGACTGTTAGAAGGATCAGGTTACAGTGGGTCTGCTCTACAGCGTGCTCTCTCTCATAGAGGGGGAGAGCAGGAAGTCGGCTGTTGCCGGTCGTAAAATACGCTGCCCCTATGCTCTGTAGTGTTTGAGATTGGAGTGTAAACTGTGGAACACAGAGAGAACTTTGGACATCAAAAGTTTGAATAATTAAACAATATTTCTATTTTTGAGAATGTGGGAGTGGTGTGGACACTTAAAGGACAGTCATGATGAGTGTTTCATTTGGTGATCTCATGAAGGACAGGAAACCCACATTACTGTATCTGTTTGTGTACACTTTTCAATGATCAGATTTACATATAGATGTTGGATAAAATGAATGAGTAAATATTAAACTATTTGTGATTTTTTTTTTACGTGATGTTAGCCTTCTAAATGAGAATTGTTCTTCATATAAAAGTTTTAACTAGGACTCACTCTGTGTGCAATAATAGTGGTTAACATGAGCCTAAAATTATTAATTTGGCTTTGGATGGTGTACAATACACCCAGTCACTACACAGATACAGGCGTCCTTCCTAACTTAGTTGCCAGAGAAGAAGGGAACCACTCAGGGATTTCACGATAAGGACAATGGTGACTTTAAAACAGTTTAATGGCAGTGATAGGAGACTACTGAGGATGGATCAACAACATTCTAGTTACTCCACAATACTCAACTAAATGACAAAGTGAAAAGAAAGAAGTCTTTACAGAAGACAAATATTCCAAAACATGCATCCTGTTTGGGTATGCTTGTCATCGGCTAGGACTGGGGAGTTTTTCAGGATAAAAAGAAACAGAATGGAGCTAAGCACGTACAAAATCCTAAAGGAAAAGCATGTTCAGTCTGCTTTCCAACAGACACTGGGAGACAAATAGACCTTTCAGCAGGACAATAATCTAAAACACAAGGCCACATTCAACATCAAGACAACGTCAAGACGACGTTGAATGTTCCAAAATGGCCAACTTAAAGTTTTGACTTAAATCTATTTGAAAATCATTGGCAATACTTGAAAATGACTGTCTAGCAATTATCAACAACCAACTTGACAGAGCTTGAAGAATGGGCAAATATTGTACAACCCAGGTGTGCAAAGCCCATAGACTTATCCAAAAAGACTCACAGCTGTAAATGCTGCCAAATGTGTTTCTAACATGGTATTTACTCGGGGGTGAATACTTATCTAATTAAGATATATTAGTGTTTTCTTTTTCATAATTCTTTGAGGCTCACAGTATAAGCCAGATAATGATAATTAGACCGGCCTACTGAGCTCAAAATGGACCAGCTGCCATTTTCTCGAAATGGCAGATGGCCAGTCTACGCCTGTTCTGATATGTCATCTATAAAATAAGGTTTGTGCTTCACAGATTTAATAAAAAAAAGATTTATTAAATTCACCTGATTAAATATCTCTATCTTTCCCCCCACAGAAACCCACCTGGAGAGCTTGCTGCTGAACCTGGGGTTGGAGCAACACTACACAGAGAAGCTCGCCCTGAGCACCGTGCTGCAGATCGATGAGAAGACCGTCACAGATGAACCCGCTCAGACTCTCTCAGCCCTACCATGGACTTTCTTGAAGAGGTTAATGATGGTTAATGTAACAGCTAGGAGTGTGAAATGTACCTCATCAGGAGGCGAGGAAAGTTGCGATGCTTAATTTTGCAACATAGACCTAGATCTGGATAATCTTGTTGATAACCTGGATTCTAGTAATTTTGTAAACCCCTTAGACGTTGTTACTGCTCTCTTTCTGTGCTCTAATGGTTTTCTGCAGCAAGAGATGGTCTTGAAAATGTCAATGTGTCAGTTTTCTGTGCCCCTACTTCTACCCAATTGTGACACAAAACAGTGCATTCTGATGCTTTGGGCAATGCGAGACATTGTCAAGAAGTTTAGACCTCATTCATTGTCAGACCCAAGAGGATTTGTTGAAGACAGGATTGTTCTCTCTGACCTCCCCATGGTCTCTTTTGTTAGATTGGGTGAGTGCTCTCTGTCCAAGTCACAGATTCTGAACAAGCTTCTGAGTAATCCCCAACAGTATCACGACACGTTTGTCCACCATGACATGGAATGTGGTGATAGTCCAAGGAGGATATCCAATGGATTAGTTGAGATAAGCTGGTACCTTCCCTGTGGGAACAAGAACATTGACATCTTTGGTGAACCTGTCGCTGTAGCTAATCTGAGAGGGGACATCAGTTTGTTTGAGACCCAGTACTCCTTTCTTTGTCAGACTTCCGCAGCAGTCTTTGTGTTCTTTGACAACCTGGACAACAAGTACAAGCTACTGACCAGCCAAAACACCAAGGCACAGCTGTTTTTAGTGGGTAACCTACAGAGCAAGAGCTTCAGCATTGATGCTTTGAAGAAAACCGCCAAAGAGCTAAACTTGAAGACGAGCAACGTCATCCTGAAGAACAAACAGATGAATGATGCAGACTTTGTGAAGAAGCTGCAAAACGCAGTTGGTCAGGTGATCAAGAGTTCAATGTCCAAAATGCCATTGGATCAGATGGCTGAAGTGGCACACAATCTTGGGATCTTGGTTGACGAGGACTGCCAAGAATGTCAAAGTGCAAAGCAAAATGCTGATGCAATTACTTCAAACATACATGACATACCACAGTATAAGGAAAGTCAGCTTCCCTTGCAAGGACAGGTCTGGAAGGAGCTGGCACGTCTAGAGAAGGAGGAATGCAGACTGCGGAAAGCTAGGAATCAGAACATAGAGATGTATAAAAGTGATCTCCAATCACAGAAGATACAACTCAGGAAAAAGCAGAGAAACTATGACATATCAGGTGCAATGTCTTGCTTCATAAATGCAATGTCAAGGACAGGGCTAGAAAGGTCCTACTTCTTGAAATGGATGCGAATGAACCTGGACAATCTGTCTCGTAGAAACTTGTCTGGCCTCAGAGAGCAGTACAAAGAGAAGTGCCAGAACTCTTCTGAAAACAAAGAAGAAATTGCAGACCTTGACAGACAGATTTCAAGCAGTTCTTTGGGAACCGAGCATTTCCTACGTGAAATGGGTCAACTTTATGAGTCTTCTGTCTTACTCAGAGAAACTGATGTGTCACGGCAACAAATGCAGCACCTGCCCAGACTATGTGCTGAGCTGCTTCTGGATGGGTTTCCTCTGGAGCTGGTAGACGGAGACGCGTCTAACATACCTCTGAGATGGGTGAGTGATGTGCTGCATCAGCTCAATGTCTTGGTGCAGCCGAAGAACAAGATCCTGGTGGTAACTGTTCTAGGTGTTCAGAGCACAGGAAAGTCCACTCTACTGAACACTATGTTTGGAGTGCAGTTCGCAGTCAGTAGCGGCAGATGCACAAGAGGAGCCTTCATGCTTCTCATCAAAGTCAAAGACGACTTCAAAAAGGAGCTGAACTGCGATTTTTTAGTGATCATCGACACAGAAGGACTGAAGTCGCCAGAGCTGGCACAGCTGAATGACAGCTATGAGCACGACAATGAGCTAGCCACTCTAGTTGTTGGGCTGAGTGATGTCACAATTGTCAATATTGCCATGGAGAATTCGACCGACATGAAGGACATCCTTCAAATTGTTGTCCATGCTTTTCTCCGGATGAAAGAGGTGGGAAAGAAGCCCAAGTGTCAGTTCGTCCACCAGAATGTGGCAGATGTCTCAGCACACGACAAGAACATGAGAGACCGGAAGATGCTCTTGGAGCAATTGAACGAGATGACCCAGGCAGCAGCCAGAATGGAAAAAAAGGAAGAGAACAAGATCTTCACAGATGTGATGGAGTACAACCCAGAGTCTGGTAACTGGTACATCCCTGGACTTTGGCATGGTAACCCTCCAATGGCACCTGTCAGCGCCGGGTACAGCGAGTCCGTCTACGAGTTCAAAAAGAACATGATCAAGGTTTTCCAGGACTGTAAGGCCCCTGGGAACATCATGGACTTTCTGGAGTGGACAAAAAGCCTTTGGAATGCTGTGAAGTATGAAAACTTCATCTTCAGCTTCAGAAACAGCCTGGTGGCTGATGCCTACATGAAGTTGTGCGTTGAGTTCAGTAAGTGGGAATGGTCATTCAAAAAGCACATGCACACATGGACAACAAATGCTGAAACAAGGATCTCCAACTTTGGGACAGTTGCAATGAAATACCAGATGGACAACATGAGGGATTTTCACAGCAAATTGAAAATGGAAGCCTCAACGGAACTTGTCAAATGGGAGAAGACCATTCTTGACAACCTGACCAAGTACTTCGAACAGACAGAGGGCCATGTCCATCTTGTGGAGAGATACAGAGAGGATTTTGCAAACAGCACCAAAGGTATGAAAAGGGAGATGGAAAACTCTATAATGAGTAAACTGGAAGCTGCTTTTGAGATTCGAAAAGGAATGATCAAGCTTGACACAATAAAGAAGAACCACACAGCCGTGATGGAGAAAAAAGTGCTGGGGTTGCTTGAGGACTGCAGAAAGAGTCAATCTCAGTGGTCTGAGCAGGACCTTGATAGAGAATTTGAAAAGGTATGGGAGGAAACCGTGTATGAGCTATCCAACTTTGAAGGATTGAGGCCACGAGATGTTTTGAGTGATGTTTTCAACCAGCTTCGGTCTAACATGGTGCAGAAGGGAGGTTCAGTGAATGAAAAGCTGAACCAAGTGAAACTTAAAGATCATGGAGAAGAACCCTTCATAGTCACTCCAGAGGGGTTTTTCAAGAAACTAGTAAAGGAGTTTTACATGGATGAGCACACAAGAAAAACCCAGGCCATGGCAGACAAACTGATAGCCAAATGCAAAGAGTTTGTGTTCGAGAAGGTCCAAAAGAAAACAGACTACCATGAAACATACATACAAGAGATTCTGCACATGATTGAAGAGAAGCTGGATGCCAACAAAGAACTTGACACAAGCCTCAAATTTGAACTGAACATCAAATTGCACATTTGTGGGTTTGCAGCCAGGACCTTCCAGAATCTGCATGAAAAGTTCATAACTGACAATAATCCTCGTTTGTGCCTTGAACAGTTCAAAGATAAATACTTGGAAGACTTCAAAGACTTGATCAGTGGACAAGATCAGTGTCAGAAGAAAGCTGAGCAGTTCACCACCCTGTGTCTTAAACCAGCAGTAAAAGCCTATGTTGCCAGTTCCCTGGGTCTGGAAATTGTTGATGTAATGCTGACGGGGCAGAATGCCTTTCAATTCAGCTCTCGGACATTTTTCCAGTCCTCTATCTTGAAGCAACTACTGTCAGAATTCAACTTTGCTAACTATGTGAGCTACATTTGTGACTACGAAGGCTTTGTCAAGAATTGGATTTTGGATGAAATCTTGAAGCGCTTCTCACAAGGAAACAAAATGTTTGATTTGGAAGACTGTCAACTCAAAGGGATCATCAGTGTCATCACTGAGGCAATCACAAAAGCACAGATGAATGAGAAGGGCAACATAAAGGAATTCATTAAGGACATATGCAGCCTCCTAGGAGAGAAGCTGGTGCTTCCCCAAGATACGTTGGAAGCCACCATGATCCTGAACAATTCCAACCAGGAATCGTTTGTCCACTGGCTTAAAATATCTGTAGTGGAGATGGAACAGTCGCTGAGAGAAGAGTTCCAAAGAGCAAAGGATGTGAAAATGAAATTGGAAAGACAGAACATCAAGCCACAGAACGAGTTGTTCACAAAAGTGTTTGGCTGTGGGAAGCAGTGTCCATTCTGCAAGGCACCGTGCGAGGCAGGAGGAGAGGCCCACACAGACCACTGTGCCTCAATACATCGACCAAAGGGACTTGGTCGTGTTAGGTTTGAGGGCTCAAGAAATCTTGTCACGGACATCTGCTCCTCTTCAGTGTTCAATGATACCTCCTTCAGATGCTATGAAACACGTGGACAGTGGCATCCTTACAAGAAATACCGGGACATTTACCCTGACTGGCTTATTCCTGCGGATTCCAGCATACAGGCCTCGGACTACTGGAAATTTGTGATGGCAAAATTCAACAAGCACTTTGCCGAAGAGTATGGTGCACTGCCTGCAGATATTCCCCCTGCCTGGAAATGGATCTCAAAGGAACAGGCAGAAAGAAGCATAAAAGAGTCTTTTAGCATCAAGTGAGATTCTCTAAATTGCCTCAAAGAGCAATAGCCTTAACTTGGTTTGACTGAGTCCCGACACATCAATACGTCTCAAGAGACTGCATGGAACATTCTTAGATTAAACACCAAACAAGTGTTCTTAGTTTTCAGTCAAGACATGGGCCCTTGAAATCTACCAATAAAAAAAGAAGCCATGTGGCTTTTGTGGCTGGTGTGGTAATCTGTCCTGCACTTGGCCTTAGATACTTGTCTGGCCATATTGTGGGTTTTATTTGCTCTGCTGGAAAGCAATTGATTAAATAATGAATCCTACTGTGAATCAGTCTACCTAGGGTACTAGGCTCTGAGGCTAAATCTGTTTTTAAATGCTTAAGAACTTCACTTCTGTAAGTAAAAATAATTCAAGTTTCAATTGTACATGTTCATTGCATTTTATTCATGCCTTATACGTTTTGGGAGTCAAAATGTTCCTATATATATTTCAAAATATATATATTTTGGTTCTTATGTGGTGAATAGGGTTAACATTTTCCTTTAATTTTGTTACGGATCAAACCACACATTGTTACCCTATTACTGATGTGACTCAGTCAAGTGTTGAAAAGGATCATCATTGAAATGGCAATGTTCTCTTAGATTATAACGTACTTACACATTTCATTTAATGAAAATAAACTTACTCAAGTATGCTTGTCTGTTTGTTTCTCTGTAAGAAAGTAGTACTTAATAATATTATAGGAATATTTACCAGTGTCTGTTAATACCTCAAAGTAATATAAAAACAGAGGTTCTCACAAGTTTCTTGATGTATATATATATACAGACTAACTCAAAACATTTCTGGTAAAAAAAAACCGTATGTTTTCACCCCATATTATTATTTCCTCCATGGCTCAGGCAAGGGGACGTCAAAAGGTAGTTTGGCTCAGCTCAGTCGCGACTCATGATGAGGAGGGACTTTGTAGTTGTTTCTGATTAATAAACATGCTCCCCCCTGAGGAGACTTAATACATCTTCACTTTTGAACAATTCATTCTGCACCGTTCTATCGAATGCAAATGATGTCTTTATTGAGACAAATAACAGATTACATTTTTCCATTGACACTTTGGGAAACTCTCAATAAACAACGACGCCATTCTGGAATTAGACTACCAATACTCCGCCTCTCCATCACCAGGACTTTACAGAGATAGGCTTCAAACTCAGTAGAATTTACTATCCACAGATAAGGCTGAGCAGCAGCTCCTCCGCAAGCGCGGTTTTGTTTACGAGCATGGAAAAAATGCTGGTTGACTTCTAACTCATCAATCAAGTGCAAATCTGCCTCACTCCCTCAAATTCACAAAACCTCAGGTGTTTTTATTTTTACCTTTATTTAACTAGGCAAGTCAGTTAAGAACAAATTCTTGTTTTCAATGACAGCCTAGGAAAAGTGGGTTAACTTCCTGTTCAGGGGCAGAAAGACAGAGACCCTGTCAGGTCAGGGGTTTGAACTTGCAACCTTCAGATTACTAGTCCAACGCTCTAACCACTAGGCTACCCTGCCGCCCCAGGTTGTCCCATTGAAATTATTTTTACACATCAGAATCACCTGAAGGCGATTCCATTTTGAATTATTTTTTTTACAATTTGGAAACTTCTACCATTTAGTATAGAGAAGAGAGAGGAAATTGATCAACCTTTGCAGTTAGAGGAGATTATTCATTATATTACAGCAATGCAAAGTGGGAAATCCCCTGGCCTAAATGGCTACGCAATCGAGTTTTCTTACAAACTGGCACCCCTCCTGCTTGAAATGTTTGAAAACGCCCTGGACCAGGGTGGTTTTACCCCAAACCCTGACAGAGGTGTCGGTCACGCTTTTGTTAAAACCCGGTACAGATGCATCTGAGTCTGCCTCATACAGACCGATCTCACTGTTAAATGCAGATGTACAAATTTGAGTGAAATTGCTCACCTCTCGAATAGAGTTTACTATGACAGACATCATCTCAACGGCTCAGAATGGGTCTATTAAGGGTCACCACTCCTTTTCTAACATTCAACGTCTGCTTAATGTCATACACTCTCCTGCAGTAAATATCTCTTTAGATGCGGAGAAGGCATTTGACAGGGTAGAATGTGAATATTTATGCTCTGTACGGGGAAAATGTGGCTTTGGTGCAAACTTCATTTCCTGTGTCCGACTGTTGTACTCATCACCCAAGGCATCAGTACTTAAAAATAAACTTTGTTCACAGTATTTCTCATTATCAAGGGCCAGATGCCAATAATGTCCAATGTCCCCTCTGTTATTTGCCCTGGCGATAGACACCCCTTTTATTATGCTAAAGGCCACACCCTCAATACGTGGTATCTACAGATGGGGACTGGAACACAACGTTTTCTTGTACGCAGATGACTTGCTTTTATACATCTCAGACCCTGAAGTGTGTGTCCCTGATATAGTAGACCTACTGCGTAGGTTTGGTGTGTTTTCTAGTTTTAAGGTTAATGTTTTCCTATTAATGAATTAGCTTTACACATTCCACGGGAAACTATTCCATTTCCTATGTCCAAGTCTGGCTTTAAATATGTAGGGATCAATATCACCCGTACCATGTCTTCTCTCCATGAGGATAACTATTCCCCTGATAAGCAAACTTAAACTGGACTTTCAGAGATGGAGTATTCTCCATTTGACTTTAGCTAATAAATTGTGTCAAGATGAATGTATTGCCCAGATTTCTGTATTTGTTCCAATGTCTTCCTCTTTTTCTACCAAAGTCTTTGATCACTTTAGTGGATAAGTGTGACTTTTATGGGGCGGTGGGAGTCCAAGAATACGTAAAGCAATTCTCCAGAGAGAGAAAACACATGGAGGACTAGACCTTCATAACTGCATGTATTATTAATGGACAGCGAATATACAAAAGATTGTTTACTGGCTTCGCACCCCAGTAACTGACTGGTGTCAACCAGAAGCCAACTCCTGTTTCTCTTCCTCTTCGTCAGCTGTAGTCACCTCCAATTTCCACTTACAGCTTCGCAATACACATCCAATCAAATTGTTGTCAATACTCTTAAAATGCTGGCTCAATTATGTGAACATTTTAAATTCTGTGATTTCTCTATTCAAGGTCCTATACAGTACATTTAGAAAGTATTCACACCCCTTCACTTTTTCCACATTTTGTTACTTTACAGCTTTATTCTAAAATGGATTAAATTGTTTTCCCCCCCTCATCAATCTACACACAATATCTCATAATGACAAACCAAAAACAGGTTTAGACATATTTGCAAACTTATGAAAAAAAACTGAAATCACTGTCGTGTCTTTACTATCATTAAATTGAATTGAATTGACATTAAACACCAAAATCATATTACACAATTTTACAAACAGTATCATACTCACTCATTCATCTTATACAACAATTAGATGTAATCCTAATATCTGAGGCTATTATATAAACAGCGTTATGGTAATGTGGCCACACCGTCTCCCATGAGCTTCCCCAAGTTGTAACAAACGGACCAGTCCGCAGCTGGATTCTTCACCGATCTTTTATACTTTCTCCGGAACATGACATTTGTTCGTACTTTAAGTTCTGTGAGGTGGAAGAAATTCCTTTGTGCTCTATGAAAATTTACTCTGCCTCTTATACTATGCGGCCAAGTGTGGCAGGATCTTCTCAGGAATTTACGACCTCTCTCCACAGCAGCCTAGTTGAAGGAGGCAAGGGGGAGGCAGGGAGAGGGGGATGGGGCTTGCTATACCCAAAGAGGGCAACATCATGACATCACATTTACATAAGTATTCAGACCCTTTATTCAGTACTTTGTTGAAGCATCTTTGGCAGTGATTACAGCCTTGAATCTCTCTGGGTATAACGCAACAAGCTTGGCACACCTGTATTTGGTGAGTTTCTCCCATTCTTCTCTGCAGATCCTCTCAAGCTCTGTCAGGTTAGATGGGGAGCGTCACTGAACTGCTGTTTTCAGGTCTCCAGAGATGTTTGATCGGGTTCAAGTCTGGGCTCAAAGACATTCAGAGACTTGTCCCGAAGCTGAAAACATCCCCACAGCATGATGCTGCCACCATCATGCTTCACAGTAGGGATGGTGCCAGGTTTCCTCCAGATGTGAAACTTGGCATTCTGAGTCCTTTATGTGCCTTTTGGGGAACTCCAAGCGGGGAATTTTTACTGAAGAGTGGCTTTCGTCTGGCCACTCTACCACAAACACCTGACTGGTGGATTGGTGCAGAGATGGTTGTCCTTCTGGAAGGTTCTCCCATCTCCACAGAGGAACTCTGGAGCTCTGTCAGAGTGACAATCGGGTTCTTGGTCACCTCCCTGACCATGGCCCTTCACCCCCAATTACTCAGTTTGGCCAGTTGGCCAGCTCTAGGAAGAGTCTTGGTGGTTCCAAACTTCTTCCATTTAAGAATGACGGAGGCCGCTGTGTTCTTGGGGACCTTCAATGGTGCAGAAATGTTTTGGTACCCTTACCCATATCTGTGCCTCGACACAATCCTGTCTCTGAAATCTTTCGTCAACCTCATTACTTGGTGTTTGCTCTGACATGCACTGCCAACTGTGGGACCTTATATAGACAAGTGTGTAGGCAAGTTGTAGAAACATCTCAAGGGTGATCAATGGAAACAGGATGCCCCTGAGCTCAATTTCAAGTCTCATAGCAAATGGTCTGAATACTTAAAGATGAAGTCAGGAACTTTACATTAACAAACTATAGTTTTGGCAAGTTGGTTAGGACATCTACTTTGTGCATGACACAAGTAATTGTTCCAACAATTGTTTACAGACAGATTATTTAACATTAGAAGCTTCTGATAGGCTAATTGACATCATTTGAGTCAATTGGAGGTGTACCTGTGGATGTATTTCACAGCCTACCTTCAAACTCAGTGCCTCTTTACTTGACATCATGGGAAAATCTAAAGAAATCAGCCAAGACCTCTGAAAACAAATGGTGGACCTCTACAAGTCTGGTTCATCCTTGGGAGCAATTTACAAATGCCTGAAGGTACCACGTTCATCTGTACAAACAATAGTACGCAAGTATAAACACCATGGGACCACGCAGTCGTCATACCACTCAGGAAGGAAACGCGTTCTGTCTCCTAGAGATAAACGTATTTTGGTGCGAAAAGTGCAAATCAACAACAGCAAAGGGCCTTATGAAGATGCTGGAGGAAACAGGCACAGAAGTATCTATATCCACAGTACAATGAGTCCCATATCGACATAACCTGAAAGGCCACTCAGCAAGGAAGAAGGCACTGCTCCAAAACTGCCATAAAAAAGCCAGACTACGGTTTGCAACTGCACATGGGGACAAAGATCGTACTTTTTGGAGAAATGTCCTCTGGCCTGATGAAACAAAAGTAGAACTGTTTGGCCATAATGTTTGAAGGAAAAAGAGGGAGGCTTGCAAGTCGAAGAACACCATCCCAACCGTGAAGCACGGGGGTGGTAGCATCATGTTGTGGGGTGCTTTGCTGCAGGAGGGACTGGTGCACTTCACAAAATAGATGGCTTCATGAGGCTGGAAAAGTCTGTGCATACATTGAAGCAACATCTCAAGACATCAGTCAGGAAGTTAAAGCTTGGTCACAAATGGGTCTTCCAAATGGACAATGACCCCAAGAATACTTCCAAAGTTGTGGCAAAATGGTTTCAGGACGACAAAGTCAAGGTATTAGAGTGGCCATCACAAAGCCCTGACCTAGAAAATGTGTGGGCAGAACTTAAAAAGCGTGTGCGAGCAAAGAGGTCTACAAACCTGACTCTGTTACACCAGCTCTGTCAGGAGGAATGGGCCAACATTCATCCAACTTATTGTGGGAAGTTTGTGGAAGGCTTCACGAAACGTTTGACCCAAGTTAAACAATTTAAAGGCAATGCTACTAAATACTAACTGAGTGTATGTCAACTTCTGACCCACTGGGAATGTGATGAAAGAAATAAAAGCTGAAATAAATAATTCTCTCTACTATTATTCTGACATTTCACATTCTTAAAATAAAGTGGTGATCCTAACTGACCTAAGACAGGGTATTTTTACTCTTGATTAAATGTCAGGAATTGTGAAAAACTGAGTTTAAATGCATTTGGCTAAGGTGTACGTAAAGTTCCGACTTCAACTGTATGTAAATAAGATATCTGTTTTTTATTTTTACTAAATACAAAAAATAAAAACTATTTTTGGTTTGTCATTATGGGGTATTGTGTGTAGATTGATCAGGAAAGTCAAGGGGTCTGAATACATTCTGAATGCACTGTATGTAATAATCACCTCTTCCTTCCAGGCAAACTGGATGTATCTTTTAGGCTATGGCAGATGAATGGCCCTACTAAGTTTACTGACGTTTTATATTGATGCCAATTTCAATGACCTCACTATCAAATGTAATCTACCCCATTCAAATGTATTTACGTATTTCCAAATCTGACTCAAAGCCCCACCTTTCCAATTCTATCATCGGGTTAAAGGGATTCATCCCATATTTTTTAGATCACCATGTCCCTTGATAACCCATCATTCAATAAAATCTGATCTGAATGGAAAAAGGAACTTGGTGGAGAGATCTGTGATAAAGTCTGTAATAGTGCCTGCCTTCGGGTAAATGGAAGCTCCTCTTGTGCCCGGCTCAGCCTTATACAGTTTAAGGTACTTCACTGTATCCATTCCAGTAAGGCCAGATTGTCCAAATTATACCCAAATATTGATGGTACATGTGACTGGTGTAAAATCTCCTTGGCGGACTTGACTCACATGTTCTGGTCCCCGCTTGGCAGACTATTGGTCCACTATTATTGATTTAAACCCCTGTCTGAAGCATGTAACATAGAGTTGCAGCCTGGTGCAGAAATTGCTATTTTTGGAGAACCAGACAGCAATAGACCAACAGACAGCTAGATGTCATTGCCTTTGCCTCCATGTTGGCCCGCAGAAGGATTTTATTGGATTGGAAATCTATCAATCCTCCCTTAGGCTCAAAGTTTTGATGCTGTTCCTAAATTTGGAATAAAATTAAGTATACCATTCAAGGGTAAACTCATTTTATTCCACCTGGGACCCGATGATATCCTATTTTGAGCAGCTCCAAACACTTCCTACAGACTACTATTACTACTATATACAGTAGGCCTAGAAGGGAGGTAAACAAAATAAAACAATGCTATGCTGGTGGGTGGTAACTAAATAAAACAATGCCATGCAGGTGGGTGGTAACTAAATAAAACAATGCCATGCTGGTGGGTGGTAACTAAATAAAACAATGCCATGCTGGTGGGTGGTAACTAAATAAAACAATGCCATGCTGGTGGGTGGTAACTAAATAAAACAATGCCATGCTGGTGGGTGGTAACTAAATAAAACAATGCCATGCTGGTGGGTGGTAACTAAATAAAACAATGCCATGCTGGTGGGTGGTAACTAAATAAAACAATGCCATGCTGGTGGGTGGTAACTAAATAAAACAATGCCATGCAGGTGGGTGGTAACTAAATAAAACAATGCCATGCTGGTGGGTGGTAACTAAATAAAACAATGCCATGCTGGTGGGTGGTAACTAAATAAAACAATGCCATGCTGGTGGGTGGTAACTAAATAAAACAATGCCATGCTGGTGGGTGGTAACTAAATAAAACAATGCCATGCTGGTGGGTGGTAACTAAATAAAACAATGCCATGCTGGTGGGTGGTAACTAAATAAAACAATGCCATGCTGGTGGGTGGTAACTAAATAAAACAATGCCATGCTGGTGGGTGGTAACTAAATAAAACAATGCCATGCTGGTGGGTGGTAACTAAATAAAACAATGCCATGCTGGTGGGTGGTAACTAAATAAAACAATGCCATGCTGGTGGGTGGTAACTAAATAAAACAATGCCATGCTGGTGGGTGGTAACTAAATAAAACAATGCCATGCAGGTGGGTGGTAACTAAATAAAACAATGCCATGCTGGTGGGTGGTAACTAAATAAAACAATGCCATGCTGGTGGGTGGTAACTAAATAAAACAATGCCATGCAGGTGGGTGGTAACTAAATAAAACAATGCCATGCAGGTGGGTGGTAACTAAATAAAACAATGCCATGCTGGTGGGTGGTAACTAAATAAAACAATGCCATGCTGGTGGGTGGTAACTAAATAAAACAATGCCATGCTGGTGGGTGGTAACTAAATAAAACAATGCCATGCAGGTGGGTGGTAACTAAATAAAACAATGCCATGCTGGTGGGTGGTAACTAAATAAAACAATGCCATGCAGGTGAGTGGTAACTAAATAAAACAATGCCATGCTGGTGGGTGGTAACTAAATAAAACAATGCCATGCTGGTGGGTGGTAACGTGCAAATAAAACAATGCCATGCTGGTGGGTGGTAACTAAATAAAACAATGCCATGCAGGTGGGTGGTAACTAAATAAAACAATGCCATGCAGGTGGGTGGTAACTAAATAAAACAATGCCATGCTGGTGGGTGGTAACTAAATAAAACAATGCCATGCTGGTGGGTGGTAACTAAATAAAACAATGCCATGCTGGTGAGTGGTAACTAAATAAAACAATGCCATGCAGGTGGGTGGTAACTAAATAAAACAATGCCATGCAGGTGGGTGGTAACTAAATAAAACAATGCCATGCTGGTGGGTGGTAACTAAATAAAACAATGCCATGCTGGTGAGTGGTAACTAAATAAAACAATGCCATGCTGGTGGGTGGTAACTAAATAAAACAATGCCATGCAGGTGAGTGGTAACTAAATAAAACAATGCCATGCTGGTGGGTGGTAACTAAATAAAACAATGCCATGCAGGTGAGTGGTAACTAAATAAAACAATGCCATGCTGGTGGGTGGTAACTAAATAAAACAATGCCATGCTGGTGGGTGGTAACTAAATAAAACAATGCCATGCAGGTGAGTGGTAACTAAATAAAACAATGCCATGCTGGTGGGTGGTAACTAAATAAAACAATGCCATGCTGGTGGGTGGTAACTAAATAAAACAATGCCATGCTGGTGGGTGGTAACTAAATAAAACAATGCCATGCTGGTGGGTGGTAACTAAATAAAACAATGCCATGCAGGTGGGTGGTAACTAAATAAAACAATGCCATGCTGGTGGGTGGTAACTAAATAAAACAATGCCATGCTGGTGGGTGGTAACTAAATAAAACAATGCCATGCAGGTGGGTGGTAACTAAATAAAACAATGCCATGCTGGTGGGTGGTAACTAAATAAAACAATGCCATGCTGGTGGGTGGTAACTAAATAAAACAATGCCATGCTGGTGGGTGGTAACTAAATAAAACAATGCCATGCAGGTGGGTGGTAACTAAATAAAACAATGCCATGCTGGTGGGTGGTAACTAAATAAAACAATGCCATGCTGGTGGGTGGTAACTAAATAAAACAATGCCATGCTGGTGGGTGGTAACTAAATAAAACAATGCCATGCAGGTGGGTGGTAACGTGCAAATAAAACAATGCCATGCTGGTGGGTGGTAACTAAATAAAACAATGCCATGCTGGTGGGTGGTAACTAAATAAAACAATGCCATGCAGGTGGGTGGTAACTAAATAAAACAATGCCATGCTGGTGGGTGGTAACTAAATAAAACAATGCCATGCTGGTGGGTGGTAACTAAATAAAACAATGCCATGCTGGTGGGTGGTAACTAAATAAAACAATGCCATGCTGGTGGGTGGTAACTAAATAAAACAATGCCATGCTGGTGGGTGGTAACTAAATAAAACAATGCCATGCTGGTGGGTGGTAACTAAATAAAACAATGCCATGCTGGTGGGTGGTAACTAAATAAAACAATGCCATGCTGGTGGGTGGTAACTAAATAAAACAATGCCATGCAGGTGGGTGGTAACTAAATAAAACAATGCCATGCTGGTGGGTGGTAACTAAATAAAACAATGCCATGCTGGTGGGTGGTAACGTGCAAATAAAACCCAGCCCCGAAAAGAAACGTCGTCTGAAAAGTATTAGCACGTCATCTCAAAGGGGAAACTCTTTCTCACCTCGGATTTCCCACTTCAAACCCATATCATACTTTGACTAAAACAATGTTTTATTGGCTTAAATCATTGTGCAACATCATGGGTCAACTCTGGGGATTGTCTTTCAGCTGGAAAAAGTGCATTTTTGTTTTTGTGGGGCGTTAATGGAAGAAGCAGTCTTCTGAATGAAGTTGAGGGGGTGCATTAGGTAAATGAAGAGACGTACTCGACAGCCTGGCTATGGACGTCTTTATGCGCCCCGCATCAGAATCACAGCATACAGTGTGTCATAACTAAACAGAAATATCATCACCTTGTTTATATACTTTGATTTGACCTGTTTAATAATGACCTTTTTTAAAATGAATTTTGAACATGTTTTCTTCATCTCAAGTCTTGGGTTTCTTAATTCAATAAAGAAATGTAAAAGAAGACAACAGGTGCAAATGTTGCTATGCAGGTACCTGGACTCAGGTACATCGACCAGAACATATACAAATCTTTCTTTGTTTTGAAGTTCAACCATGACACATAGTCACAAGCAAGGCAGGAAGTTCACCTACATGAAACATTGTTACGTACTGCCCCTTTTATTTCAGGTGTCTTTCCAACAGAGCACCGCTCCGGCAAATCTATAAAACTATGATAACTGCTTTATAATAATTTAACAACTCATTTATCATTGACAATCAACACACCGTCAACAAAATTGGTTTAGGACCAAAAATAATGACTCTCATTGTGGTCTGAGTGCGAGGAATAATACATTAAAATCCTAAATGGATTTTTTTGGGGGGGTCAGTTCAATTGTTTGAAAGTCATATTAAACTAACACTAGATATCTGCTCCCTCTGTGTCAGTCCAAACCAAGGCTACAACTAAAGTACACACCTAACGCATACACAACACATTAGCAATCCTAACACATGCTCTCACTTATACACTCACTTCCAGGTCCATACCTATGCATGTCTTGTAATGTAGTTCAACCGCCTGGCCACTAGGCGTGCAGTGGCTAAAGCAACTCATTCCCACCACACCTCTCCACCTGGAAGGCAAGCGTAGCTGTACCAATAGCTTATGATGAGGTCATGGAGCACAACCTACATGAACAGGACACCTACACACATTGTACGTGACACAGTGTATACAGGGGGACATGTGACCCACCCGCAGTATGTGATTTCCCATGAGGATAAGAGCCTGCTCCCAGATCTGTTTGTTCTGTCTAGTCAACTCCTAGTCGTGACAATGACCGTATTAGTTGGTAAGAGGGCAAAAGCAGATCTGGGACTAGGCTAGATCAGAGGCATCTTAGGTTACATAAAGCCCTCGTTTCTCTATCCCCCTGTGATTTGGGGCTACGCTACAATACGGAAGTCAACAGGGAGTGAATATCCGGACTCCAGAAGTCACAAGGTTGTTTTTAAAGGTGCACTCTGTAACTTTAATTTCCGGTAAAAGTGTCCCTGCATTGTAGTTGCCATAGGGGGAAGTGGGAACGACAGATTCTGTCTTTAAGGTATCCTGCATCATCATACAGATATGCTGGTGTGGTAGACAGCTAACAAAGGCCTGCAGTTATCATTGTCCCATTTGAATGTGGGAGAGAGACCATATAAACAACAGCACAGGGTAAGAATGCGTCAGGAGCCCTGCTACAGTGTTTGCTTAGTGCTTTCACAGGTTTTAGCAGTTGCAACATAGACAACTCTATGACTTTGTTCTGAATGTCCATTGTCTACCCACTTCTGCACAACTTGGTTACATCCTGCACTGACAACACGGGGCTAATAGAACTAGAATCTGAATATATTCAAATGGTGTACAGTGAAGGTACAATACTAGCTGGTGGCCCCTTATCAACTTGCACCTGTTGTCTCTGGTGTTGTCACAAAGTCATTTCATTCACTCGAAAACACAAACAAGAAACCTTTATATTTACAAATATTTCTGCCTGTTTGTTTGTTCTTACACTTAAAAATGTACAGTTTTGCTCCTCTTTTTTGACGTGTCTCTATGTCACGCAACAATGTATTCCTCCACATTCCGAATGTTCAGAGAATGACAGGTACGTTGTTATGGTGATTGTGTGTCACCCTGGCGCCCTCTCGTGTGTAAACCTATAAAATAGTAGAGGAAAAGAACAGAAAAAAATAAATAGCTTCTGCCGCTCTTCTACTAGTTGAAGTTCTGTTTTGTTGTATATGTACTAGTAGTAGTTTCCTTTGCGACATCACATGAATAAGTATAAAATAGTTCACTAGGATATAATGGCACCGCGACTCTTCATAGGACAGACTCTGATCCCTCCCATCGATGAAATAAGTCTGTCCACTGTCCCAGTTGACCAGTTACATCTCACAACCTTTCCCCTTTGTTTAAGGCTGTGAAGATGACTTGGATGCTTTGAGTCTCTCTCCCAGGTTTCTTCTTCTAGTCCAAGAACACAGCTTGTGTTAAGTCTTCTCTCGCTCCCACTGACCACAACCCCAGTCCAGTCTATGTTACAGTATATTGTGCAGCTGATCATTTCCCCACCACACACTGTCTCTCTCAGTAGGCTAACACAGTCTGACTCTACCACTGTGTTCTCTCACATTCTCCCCGCAACTTCCATAATCCTCAAGTATTAATGAAATAGAAACCAAAGAAAAGTCTGAAGCTAAACACAAGCACAGACACAACATGGTCGCCAACGGTTTCCCATAGAGGATACAGTGCACTGTGGGTTCACACTCACAGCTCTACAGTTTTGTTCAGTGGGATTAATCATATTAACCCGTCGGCCCCCTCTACTGGCCATATTAGAGCATTACAGTCGGGGACGTTCTCTATAGACTTTCCCTCGACTTTTATGTGTTTTTCCCTGTTAAAAAAAAGAAAGAAAAACTAAAACCCAGCAACAACTGATCACTTTGTTGCCTCTTGGTCTAAGGTCCTCTCCCCGCTTTGTTATCAAAGACCATGGCCTGGCTGACAGACCCCCAGTCTTGCTCAGTGTGCTTAGAGTTACATATACAGCAGTAGAGCTAAGGGGTTGTGGGAGCAACAGAGTCAGCAGGGTGAGGGGTCAGGGATTAAGGGTCAGGAGATGCAGGGTTGAATGACTGTACACAGCAAAGTTATGAGTTTAAAAGTATGTGAGTTCTACTCAACTCTTCACATTCATGTAGCTATTACGCCTAGTTAGTTAAATGTTGGTGTTTACTGGTGGAGGAAAGGAGAAAGGGATAGGGAAAATAGAATGTGTGTGTGTAAGCAGTTGGAGAAATGTTATTTTGGAGTACGGTTCGCATCATGGGGATGAGCCTCTGAGTTGAGACGTCTGTCTCTCTCATTCTCTCTCTCCTCTCTCCCTCTCTGTCTCCCTCCATCATTCTCTATGCACTCTAATTACCCATGCCCCAGTGAAGCTGTGCTGACATGTACGTACGTACACATACACACCCACACGCACACACACACGCACATGCACACACACACCCACGCACGCACGCACACACACACACACGCACATGCACACACCCACGCACGCACGCACGCACACACACACACACACACACACACACACACACACACACACACACACACACACACACACACACACACACACACACACACACACACACACACACACACACACACACACACACACACACACACCACACACACACATCAAACAGAATATGCATGTGCTGGAAATAGAGGTGAAGATAGGACAGAATGTGTGGAAGAAGGAGGGAGAGTGAGAACTGCCCGTCCTTTTCTTTCCTTTCTACTAACAGAATTAGGAAAGCCTCCAAGACTTGAGTACTGTATGTACCTTCAATATCTCTACCTGCAGCACCCTATCCCCTACATAGTACACTTCTTTTGACCAGAGCATAATGGACACCAATACCTCTAGGGCACCCTATCCCCTACATAGTACACTTCTTGTGACCAGATCAGATTTGATTTGATTTGATTTGATGTCTTGTGACCAGATCATAATGGACACCAATACTTCTAGGGCACCCTATCCCCTACATAGTACACTTTTTTTGACCAGAGCATAATGGACACCAATACCTCTAGGGCACCCTATCCCCTACATAGTACACTTCTTTTGACCAGATTATAATGGACACCAATACCTCTAGAAATGTGTCCAAAACAACACACTAATGCCTATAAGGCACTACTTTTTGCCTGACTGGCCAGCAGTAGTGCACTAGGGAATAGGATGCCATTTCAGTGGCAGATTATGGCTTCCATGCCTGCCATAATGACTCACAGAGAGACAGGGGCCCAGGGCTCAGTGGATGGCCTGGTTATTACGAGACAAAGACAGAGCTGCTAGAGTGGCACCAATATCTCACATTACATAAGAGGGGCCCTCAGGGGCCCTGGCCTGATGATAGCAGAGCAGGGAGAGAGGGGTCTCTGTGTGACTGATATGTGGTCGCATTGGTTTGCACCTGCTTTGTATGAAATGTGTTGTAAGAATAAAGGTTGTTTTGATTTACTGGGGTACTTGATTTGGTTGGGGTAGCATGTGGTCTATAGTGCAATTAGTAGACAGTCAACAATGAACATGGGAGATGGTGATGATACGCAATGTGTTGTATATTCAAGGTGTATGATCATTATTTTATTCATGTTTGTTCCAGTCAGGTTCTTCTTGTTGTAAAGGATAATTGTGCAAATCAAAGAAGCATCCGTGCAGTTTTTTTTAATTGCCTCCATTTTTTGTTTTTTGAAGAATAAAATAGGAAGAAAAAGCATATGAAATAGAGATAGAAATGGTTTAAAACAGGAGACGTGTGGGAACATTGACTATCCAGTGTCCTTCCCCCATCATCATTTAAAAAAATAATTCATGCATAGATCCCCCACTGAGAAAGCCATTTATATATCTTCTTCTTTGTACACATTTATATATAACTATATATCTATACACTTAAACTCCTTACACAAAAAAATAAGAACTGAAAGCAACAATCAAACAATCAAAGAGAAAAGCACACAAGATAGGCCAAATTGGCACTTTTCATGAACACAGTCAGTAGGCTATCTTGATACAGCTCCACACTCTTGATTCTCTCTCAGTTCCCTCCGATGGGAAAACAACACAGTACTTGGCACCAAGAATGCTGGTAGAAAGACGATATCAGAATATCAATATTTTCATGATAGATGCTAACTGTATGTACTGTACGCCTTGTATGAAAAAGACTCCCAACAATTCCTAAGGGTGGGCTGAGGGGTTCATTTGAGGGGGGTTTAGAACTACAGAGGGAAAGAGATGGCTGTAGAAAAGAGAAAACACTATATCAAGTAAGCAGATGACATGAGTAGAGAGATAGAGGTTTTCCAATATATCAGAGGTCACTTTACCCAACACCCCAAAAACTATCTCCGACCCTATTACGGCACAGAAACGGATAAAAAGGGGGATGTAAAATCAACTAAATGAAAAGCACAGTAAGAGGATTGTCCTCTGGCAAGGTCTAGGGGCTGTCAGAGTCAGAGAATACGAGACCCCATCAAAATAGTTTCTAAATGTCTCAATGTCCCCCCCTTAACATCTGCTGCCCCTGCAGTTCAGCTGCACTTCCACTTAACCTCAACAGGTGGCACTGTAGGAAGTACACAGCATCAGGGCAGCAGGCTGACGGTTGGAGAAACAGAGAGTAAGAGAGAGAGAGAGATATCCATATAGAGGGAGCCAGAGAGCGTAGTAGTTGGTCCACCGGTCCCCCAGGGGGAGCTCTAGCTTTACTATACGCGTGTGGTGGAGTGGGGGTGGGGCAGGGTGTTGTTGTGGCCGGTGCTGGGGAAGGTATTGAAGGGGTGGAGGGGCTGCATGCCGGTGATGGTGCTGGGGATCATAGTGATGGTGTTGGGGGTCATGAGGGGCACATCGTCCGGGGCCCTCCGCAGGGCCAGAGTGTAGTCGGGCGGGCAGGCGGGCCGCAGGATGTCGTGGGGCCGGAGGGGCTCCATGTCGTGGTGCGAGTCATGCTCCGAGTGCTTCATCTGCAGGGACATGATCTCTTCCTCCTGGCTGTGCGCCAGGTCGTTGGAGGGCCCGCCGTGGCGCTGCGGGGAGAGCCGGTGGCGCCGCATCTCCTGCCGCTTGTCCCGCTTGTAGTAGAGCGCGGCGAATGCCAGGATGTTGAGGAAGAGTAGCGACGCCCCCACCGCCACTGTCACCGACAGCTCTGTGGAATAATCCCGTGTGTCACCGGGGAAGAGGTCCAGTCTGGGCCGCTCTGATCCGTAGGGCTCCACGGGGTCAGGGAATGTGGGGTAGGGGTGGCCTGTGGTGCGGGGTTTGGGCTTCCAGGGGACCCCGGGGGGGCGGGTGCTGCCTGGAGGTAGCCTGGTGGTGGGGGGGAATTCATCATGGAGGGAATGTAGGTGAGGGACCAGCTCCAGCCAGAAGGCCACCTTGTTGGCTCGGTAGTTGTCCCTGACGCGGGGCTTCAGACCGATGTGGAGGTACTGCTTGTCCTTGGAGTTGAACTTGGTCCAGATGACCTCCTCGAAGCGGTTGGGCTTGGTGTGGATGAACTTGGTGTCCTGAGGCACCGGCAGGTTGGGGTCCCTGGAGGAGAAATGAATACCAATCTCATTTAAATTATGTCAATCAAAGGTATTCCAAAGTTATTACACACAGACATTATATAGTATATTTCACTGTTAAACAACCTCTTGAATTTGACATTAAAACATCAAAATAAAAAAACTCAAAATCAATACATTTCATAGCTTCTTACATACAGTTGAAGTCAGAAGTTTACATACACCTTAGCCAAAAATATTTAAACTCAGTTTTTCACAATTCCTGACATTTAATCAGAGTAGAAATTCCCTGCTTTAGGTCAGTTAAGATCACTATGTCACGCCCTGACCATAGAGAACCTTGTTATTCTTTAATTTGGTTAGGTCGGGGTGTGACTAGGGGGGTGTTCCTATCTAGGTTAATTATTTCTATGTTGGCCTGGTATGATTCCCAATAAGAGGCAGCTGTTTATCGTTGTCTCTGATTGGGGATCATATTTAGGCAGCCATCTCCCCACTGGTTCTTGTGGGATCTTGTTTGTGTGTCGTTGCCTCCATGGCTTCATGTTTCCTTTGCTGTTTATTGCTTTGTGAGTTTCCTTTATTAAACATGTGGTACCCAAAACGTCAGTCTGAGTATATTTCCACTTCATACGATAATCGTGACACACCACTTTATTTTAAGAATGTGAAATGTCAGAATAATAGTAGAGAATTATTTATTTCAGCTTTTATTTCTTTCATCACATTCCCAGTGGGTCAGAAGTTTACATACACTCAATTAGTATTTGGTAGCATTGCCTTTAAATTGTTTAACTTGGGTCAAACGTTTCAGGGAGCCTTCCACAATAAGTTGGGAGAATTTTGGCCCATTCCTCCCGACAGAGCTGGTGTAACTGAGTCAGGTTTGTAGGCCTCCATGCTCGCACACGTTTTTTCAGTTCTGCACATACATTTTCCATAGGATTGAGGTCTGGGCTTTGTGATGGCCACTCCAATACCTTGACTTTGTTGTCCTTAAGCAATTTTGCCACAACTTTGGAAGTATGCTTGGGGTCATTGTCCATTTGGAAGACCCATTTGTGACCAAGTTTTAACTTCCTGACTGATGTCTTGAGATGTTGCTTCAATATATCCACCGAATTTTCCATCCTCATGATGCCATCTATTTTGTGAAGTGCACCAGTCCCTCCTGCAGCAAAGCACCCCCACAACATGATGCTGCCACCCCGTGCTTCACGGTTGGTGTTCTTCGGCTTGGAAGCCTCCCCCTTTTTCCTTCAAACATAACGATGATCATTATGGTCAAACAGTCATCAGACCAGAGAACATTTCTCCAAAAAGTGCGATATTTGTCCTCATGTGCAGTTGCAAACCGTAGTCTGGCTTTTTATGGCGGTTTTGGAGCAGTGACTTCTTCCTTGCTGAGCGGCCTTTCATTTTATGTCGATACAGGATTTGTTTGACTGTGGATATAGATACTTTTGTACCTGTTTTCTCTTTAGCATCTTCACAAGGTCCTTTGCTGTTCTGGGATTGATTTGCACTTTTTGCACCAAAGTCTGTTCATCTCTAGGAGCCAGAACGCGTCTCCTTCCTGAGCGGTATGACGGCTGGGTGGTCCCATGGTGTTTATACTTGCGTACTATTGTTTGTACAGCTGAACGTGGTACCTTCAGGCGTTTGGAAATTGCTCCCAAGGATGAACCAGACTTGTGGAGTGCTACACAGGTCTTGGCTGATTTCTTTTGATTTTCCCATGATGTCAAGCAAAGAGGCACTGAGTTTGAAGGTAGGCCTTGAAATACATCCACAGGTACACCTCCAATTGACTCAAATGATGTCAATTAGTATATCAGAAGCTTCTAAAGCCATGACATCATTTTCTGAAATTTTCCAAGCTGTTTAAAGGCACAGTCAACTTAGTGTATGTAAACGTCTAAACCACTGGAATCTGCGGTGAAAGGTGACAGAGCTAGAGTGGTGTATGTCAGACCATGAGACATCTGCAGTGAAAGGTGACAGAGCTAGAGTGGTGTATGTCAGCCCATGAGACATCTGCGGTGAGAGGTGACCGAGCTAGAGTGGTGTTTGTCAGACCATGAGACATCTGCGATGAAAGGTGACAGAGCTAGAGTGGTGTATGTCAGACCATGAGACATCTGGGGCGAAAGGTGACAGAGCTAGAGTGGTGTATGTCAGACCATGAGACATCTGGGGTGAAAGGTGACAGAGCTAGAGTGGTGTATGTCAGACCATGAGACATCTGCTGTGAAAGGTGACAGAGCTAGAGTGGTGTATGTCAGACCATGAGACATCTGCGGTGAAAGGTGACAGAGCTAGAGTGGTGTATGTCAGACCATGAGACATCTGCGGTGAAAGGTGACAGAGCTAGAGTGGTGTATGTCAGACCATGAGACATCTGCGGTGAAAGGTGACAGAGCTAGAGTGGTGTATGTCAGACCATGAGACATCTGCGGTGAAAGGTGACAGAGCTAGAGTGGTGTATGTCAGACCATGAGACATCTGCGGTGAAAGGTGACAGAGCTAGAGTGGTGTATGTCAGACCATGAGACATCTGCGGTGAAAGGTGACAGAGCTAGGGTGGTGTATGTCAGACCATGAGACATCTGGGGTGAAAGGTGACAGAGCTAGAGTGGTGTATGTCAGACCATGAGACATCTGCGGTGAAAGGTGACAGAGCTAGAGTGGTGTATGTCAGACCATGAGACATCTGCAGTGAAAGGTGACAGAGCTAGAGTGGTGTATGTCAGACCATGAGACATCTGCGGTGAAAGGTGACAGAGCTAGAGTGGTGTATGTCAGACCATGAGACATCTGCGGTGAAAGGTGACAGAGCTAGAGTGGTGTATGTCAGACCATGAGACATCTGCGGTGAAAGGTGACAGAGCTAGAGTGGTGTATGTCAGACCATGAGACATCTGGGGTGAAAGGTGACAGAGCTAGAGTGGTGTATGTCAGACCATGAGACATCTGGGGTGAAAGGTGACAGAGCTAGAGTGGTGTATGTCAGACCATGAGACATCTGGAAATCGGTCTTCTCACAAAATCATTTGTAGTGTAGTGTTTACTCTCTGACGGACGCCAACAAGCCTCACAAGACTCGTCTGAAGGTCCCCCGGCACCAGTGAAAAAAATGTATGGAAGTACATATGGAGACTGTTTATTGCCACACATGTAAATAATCCTGATCTTTCTTATATCTCTCAGATGTAGGACAGACACTTCAGAACAAACTTCCTTCAGATTTTGTTTTGGGGACTATCTGTTGTTTCATGTAGGGAATATGTTCAGGGAAGTCAGGAACCAATACACGCAGTCAGTCAGGAAAGCTAAGGCCAGCTACTTCAGGCAGAAGTTTGCATCCTGTAGCTCCAACTCCAAAAAGTTCTGGGACACTGTGAAGTCCATGGAGAACAAGAGCACCTCCTCCCAGCCGCCCACTGCACTGAGGCTAGGTAACACGGTCACCACCGATAAATCCATGATTATCCATGCCTTCCGCCTGGCTACTCCAACCTCGGCCAACAGCTCCACCCCCCCCCTGCAGCTCCTCGCCCAAGCCTCTCCAGGTTCTCCTTTACCCAAATCCAGATAGCAGATGTTCTGAAAGAGCTGCAAAACCTGGACCCGTACAAATCAGCTGGGCTTGACAATCTGGACCCTCTATTTCTGAAACTATCCGCCGCCATTGTCGCAACCCCTATTACCAGCCTGTTCAACCTCTCTTTCATATCGTCTGAGATCCCCAAGGATTGAAAGCTGCCGCAGTCATCCCCCTCTTCAAAGGGGGAGACACCCTGGACCCAAACTGTTACAGACCTATATCCACCCTGCCCTGCCTATCTAAGGTCTTCGAAAGCCAAGTCAGCAAACAGGTCACTGACCATCTTGAATCCCACCGTACCTTCTCCGCTGTGCAATCTGGTTTCCGAGCCGGTCACGGGGTGCACCTCAGCCACACTCAAGGTACTAAACGATATCATAACCGCCATCGATAAAAGACAGTACTGTGCAGCCGTCTTCATCGACCTTGCCAAGGCCTTCGACTCTGTCAATCACCATATTCTTATCGGCAGACTCAGTAGCCTCGGTTTTTCGGATGACTGCCTTGCCTGGTTCACCAATTACTTTGCAGACAGAGTTCAGTGTGTCAAATCGGAGGGCATGCTGTCCGGTCCTCTGGCAGTCTCTATGGGGGTGCCACAGGGTTCAATTCTCGGGCTGACTCTTTTCTCTGTGTATATCAATGATGTTGCTCTTGCTGCGGGCGATTCCCTGATCCACCTCTACGCAGATGACACCATTCTATATACTTTCGGCCCGTCATTGGACACTGTGCTATCTAACCTCCAAACGAGCTTCAATGCCATACAACACTCCTTCCGTGGCCTTCAACTGCTCTTAAACGCTAGTAAAACCAAATGCATGCTTTTCAACCGATCGCTGCCTGCACCTGCATGCCCGACTAGCATCACCACCCTGGATGGTTCCGACCTTGAAAATGTGGACATCTATAAGTACCTAGGTGTCTGGCTCGACTGCAAACTCTCCTTCCAGACTCATATCAAACATCTCCAATCGAAAATCAAATCAAGAGTCGGCTTTCTATTCCGCAACAAAGCCTCCTTCACTCACGCCGCCAAGCTTACCCTAGTAAAACTGAGTATCCTACCGATCCTCGACTTCGGCGATGTCATCTACAAAATGGCTTCCAACACTCTACTCAGCAAACTGGATGCAGTCTATCACAGTGCCATCCGTTTAGTCACTAAAGCACATATTCGCCGCCAGACCCACTGGCTCCAGGTCATCTACAAGTCCATGCTAGGTAAAGCTCCTCCTTATCTCAGTTCATTGGTCACGATGGCAACACCCGTCCGTAGCACGCGCTCCAGCAGGTGTATCTCTCTGATCATCCCTAAAGCCAACACCTCATTTGGCCGCCTTTCGTTCCAGTACTCTGCTGCCTGTGACTGGAACGAATTGCAAAAATCGCTGAAGTTGGAGACTTTTATCTCCCTCACCAACTTCAACCATCAGCTATCTGAGCAGCTAACCGATCGCTGCTGCTGTACATAGTCTATTGGTAAATAGCCCACCCATTTTCACCTACCTCATTCCCATACTGTTTTTATACTGTTTTTATTTATTTACTTTTCTGCTCTTTTGCACACCAATATCTCTACCTGTACATGACCATCTGATCATTTATCACTCCAGTGCTAATCTGCAAAATTGTAATTATTCGCCTACCTCATGCCTTTTGCACACATTGTATATAGACTCCCCCCTTTTTTCTACTGTGTTATTGACTTGTTAATTGTTTACTCCATGTGTAACTCTGTGTTGTCTGTTCACACTGCTATGCTTTATCTTGGCCACACTGCTATGCTTTATCTTGGCCAACTTGTTCTCAACTAGCCTACCTGGTTAAATAAAGGTGAAATAAAAATAAAATAAATAAATAAAGGACTATCTGTTATTCAGTGTGTTTGTTTGGGCAAAGAGCAGTAAGGACTATCTGTTATTCAGTGTGTTTGTATGGGCTAATAGCAGTAAGGACTATCTGTTATTCAGTGTGTTTGTATGGGCTAATAGCAGTAAGGACTATCTGTTATTCAGTGTGTTTGTATGGGCTAATAGCAGTAAGGACTATCTGTTATTCAGTGTGTTTGTTTGGGCTAAGAGCAGTAAGGACTATCTGTTATTCAATGTGTTTGTTTGGGCTAAGAGCAGTAAGGACTATCTGTTATTCAGTGTGTTTGTATGGGCTAAGAGCAGTAAGGACTATCTGTTATTCAGTGTGTTTGTATGGGCTAAGACCAGTAAGGACTATCTGTTATTCAGTGTGTTTGTTTGGGCTAAGAGCAGTAAGGACTATCTGTTATTCAGTGTGTTTGTATGGGCTAAGACCAGTAAGGATTCTATCTGTTATTCAGTGTGTTTGTTTGGGCTAAGAGCAGTAAGGACTATCTGTTATTCAGTGTGTTTGTTTGGGCTAAGAGCAGTAAGGACTATCTGTTATTCAATGTGTTTGTTTGGGCTAAGAGCAGTAAGGACTATCTGTTATTCAGTGTGTTTGTTTGGGCTAAGAGCAGTAAGGACTATCTGTTATTCAGTGTGTTTGTTTGGGCTAAGAGCAGTAAGGACTATCTGTTATTCAGTGTGTTTGTTTGGGCTAAGAGCAGTAAGGACTATCTGTTATTCAGTGTGTTTGTTTGGGCTAAGAGCAGTAAGGACTATCTGTTATTCAGTGTGTTTGTTTGGGCTAAGAGCAGTAAGGACTATCTGTTATTCAGTGTGTTTGTTTGGGCTAAGAGCAGTAAGGACTATCTGTTATTCAGTGTGTTTGTTTGGGCTAAGAGCAGTAAGGACTATCTGTTATTCAATGTGTTTGTTTGGGCTAAGAGCAGTAAGGACTATCTGTTATTCAGTGTGTTTGTTTGGGCTAAGAGCAGTAAGGACTATCTGTTATTCAGTGTGTTTGTTTGGGCTAAGATCAGTAAGGACTATCTGTTATTCAATGTGTTTGTTTGGGCTAAGAGCAGTAAGGACTATCTGTTATTCAGTGTGTTTGTTTGGGCTAAGAGCAGTAAGGACTATCTGTTATTCAGTGTGTTTGTTTGGGCTAAGAGCAGTAAGGACTATCTGTTATTCAATGTGTTTGTTTGGGCTAAGAGCAGTAAGGACTATCTGTTATTCAGTGTGTTTGTATGGGCTAAGAGCAGTAAGGACTATCTGTTATTCAGTGTGTTTGTATGGGCTAAGACCAGTAAGGACTATCTGTTATTCAGTGTGTTTGTTTGGGCTAAGAGCAGTAAGGACTATCTGTTATTCAGTGTGTTTGTTTGGGCTAAGAGCAGTAAGGACTATCTGTTATTCAATGTGTTTGTTTGGGCTAAGAGCAGTAAGGACTATCTGTTATTCAGTGTGTTTGTTTGGGCTAAGAGCAGTAAGGACTATCTGTTATTCAGTGTGTTTGTTTGGGCTAAGAGCAGTAAGGACTATCTGTTATTCAGTGTGTTTGTTTGGGCTAAGAGCAGTAAGGACTATCTGTTATTCAGTGTGTTTGTTTGGGCTAAGAGCAGTAAGGACTATCTGTTATTCAGTGTGTTTGTTTGGGCTAAGAGCAGTAAGGACTATCTGTTATTCAGTGTGTTTGTTTGGGCTAAGAGCAGTAAGGACTATCTGTTATTCAGTGTGTTTGTTTGGGCTAAGAGCAGTAAGGACTATCTGTTATTCAATGTGTTTGTTTGGGCTAAGAGCAGTAAGGACTATCTGTTATTCAATGTGTTTGTTTGGGCTAAGAGCAGTAAGGACTATCTGTTATTCAGTGTGTTTGTTTGGGCTAAGAGCAGTAAGGACTATCTGTTATTCAGTGTGTTTGTTTGGGCTAAGATCAGTAAGGACTATCTGTTATTCAGTGTGTTTGTTTGGGCTAAGAGCAGTAAGGACTATCTGTTATTCAGTGTGTTTGTTTGGGCTAAGAGCAGTAAGGACTATCTGTTATTCAGTGTGTTTGTTTGGGCTAAGAGCAGTAAGGACTATCTGTTATTCAGTGTGTTTGTTTGGGCTAAGAGCAGTAAGGACTATCTGTTATTCAGTGTGTTTGTTTGGGCTAAGAGCAGTAAGGACTATCTGTTATTCAGTGTGTTTGTTTGGGCTAAGAGCAGTAAGGACTATCTGTTATTCAGTGTGTTTGTTTGGGCTAAGAGCAGTAAGGACTATCTGTTATTCAGTGTGTTTGTTTGGGCTAAGAGCAGTAAGGACTATCTGTTATTCAGTGTGTTTGTATGGGCTAAGAGCAGTAAGGACTATCTGTTATTCAGTGTGTTTGTTTGGGCTAAGAGCAGTAAGGACTATCTGTTATTCAGTGTGTTTGTATGGGCTAAGAGCAGTAAGGACTATCTGTTATTCAGTGTGTTTGTTTGGGCTAAGAGCAGTAAGGACTATCTGTTATTCAGTGTGTTTGTTTGGGCTAAGAGCAGTAAGGACTATCTGTTATTCAGTGTGTTTGTATGGGCTAATAGCAGTAAGGACTATCTGTTATTCAGTGTGTTTGTTTGGGCTAAGAGCAGTAAGGACTATCTGTTATTCAGTGTGTTTGTTTGGGCTAAGAGCAGTAAGGACTATCTGTTATTCAGTGTGTTTGTTTGGGCTAAGAGCAGTAAGGACTATCTGTTATTCAGTGTGTTTGTTTGGGCTAAGAGCAGTAAGGACTATCTGTTATTCAATGTGTTTGTTTGGGCTAAGAGCAGTAAGGACTATCTGTTATTCAGTGTGTTTGTTTGGGCTAATAGCAGTAAGGACTATCTGTTATTCAATGTGTTTGTTTGGGCTAAGAGCAGTAAGGACTATCTGTTATTCAGTGTGTTTGTTTGGGCTAAGAGCAGTAAGGACTATCTGTTATTCAGTGTGTTTGTTTGGGCTAAGAGCAGTAAGGACTATCTGTTATTCAGTGTGTTTGTTTGGGCTAAGAGCAGTAAGGACTATCTGTTATTCAGTGTGTTTGTTTGGGCTAAGAGCAGTAAGGACTATCTGTTATTCAGTGTGTTTGTATGGGCTAAGAGCAGTAAGGACTATCTGTTATTCAATGTGTTTGTATGGGCTAAGAGCAGTAAGGACTATCTGTTATTCAATGTGTTTGTTTGGGCTAAGAGCAGTAAGGACTATCTGTTATTCAGTGTGTTTGTATGGGCTAAGAGCAGTAAGGACTATCTGTTATTCAGTGTGTTTGTTTGGGCTAAGAGCAGTAAGGACTATCTGTTATTCAATGTGTTTGTTTGGGCTAAGAGCAGTAAGGACTATCATTCAATGTGTTTGTTTGGGCTAAGAGCAGTAAGGACTATCTGTTATTCAGTGTGTTTGTTTGGGCTAAGAGCAGTAAGGACTATCTGTTATTCAGTGTGTTTGTTTGGGCTAAGATCAGTAAGGACTATCTGTTATTCAATGTGTTTGTTTGGGCTAAGAGCAGTAAGGACTATCTGTTATTCAGTGTGTTTGTTTGGGCTAAGAGCAGTAAGGACTATCTGTTATTCAGTGTGTTTGTATGGGCTAAGAGCAGTAAGGACTATCTGTTATTCAGTGTGTTTGTTTGGGCTAAGAGCAGTAAGGACTATCTGTTATTCAGTGTGTTTGTTTGGGCTAAGAGCAGTAAGGACTATCTGTTATTCAGTGTGTTTGTTTGGGCTAAGAGCAGTAAGGTATATCTGTTATTCAGTGTGTTTGTTTGGGCTAAGAGCAGTAAGGACTATCTGTTATTCAGTGTGTTTGTTTGGGCTAAGAGCAGTAAGGACTATCTGTTATTCAATGTGTTTGTTTGGGCTAAGAGCAGTAAGGACTATCTGTTATTCAGTGTGTTTGTTTGGGCTAAGAGCAGTAAGGACTATCTGTTATTCAGTGTGTTTGTTTGGGCTAAGAGCAGTAAGGACTATCTGTTATTCAGTGTGTTTGTTTGGGCTAAGAGCAGTAAGGACTATCTGTTATTCAATGTGTTTGTTTGGGCTAAGAGCAGTAAGGACTATCTGTTATTCAGTGTGTTTGTTTGGGCTAAGAGCAGTAAGGACTATCTGTTATTCAGTGTGTTTGTATGGGCTAAGAGCAGTAAGGACTATCTGTTATTCAGTGTGTTTGTATGGGCTAAGACCAGTAAGGACTATCTGTTATTCAGTGTGTTTGTTTGGGCTATCTGTTATTCAGTGTGTTTGTATGGGCTAAGAGCAGTAAGGACTATCTGTTATTCAGTGTGTTTGTTTGGGCTAAGAGCAGTAAGGACTATCTGTTATTCAGTGTGTTTGTTTGGGCTAAGAGCAGTAAGGACTATCTGTTATTCAGTGTGTTTGTTTGGGCTAAGAGCAGTAAGGACTATCTGTTATTCAGTGTGTTTGTTTGGGCTAAGAGCAGTAAGGACTATCTGTTATTCAGTGTGTTTGTTTGGGCTAAGAGCAGTAAGGACTATCTGTTATTCAGTGTGTTTGTTTGGGCTAAGAGCAGTAAGGACTATCTGTTATTCAGTGTGTTTGTTTGGGCTAAGAGCAGTAAGGACTATCTGTTATTCAGTGTGTTTGTTTGGGCTAAGAGCAGTAAGGACTATCTGTTATTCAATGTGTTTGTTTGGGCTAAGAGCAGTAAGGACTATCTGTTATTCAGTGTGTTTGTTTGGGCTAATAGCAGTAAGGACTATCTGTTATTCAATGTGTTTGTTTGGGCTAAGAGCAGTAAGGACTATCTGTTATTCAGTGTGTTTGTTTGGGCTAAGAGCAGTAAGGACTATCTGTTATTCAGTGTGTTTGTTTGGGCTAAGAGCAGTAAGGACTATCTGTTATTCAGTGTGTTTGTTTGGGCTAAGAGCAGTAAGGACTATCTGTTATTCAGTGTGTTTGTTTGGGCTAAGAGCAGTAAGGACTATCTGTTATTCAGTGTGTTTGTATGGGCTAAGAGCAGTAAGGACTATCTGTTATTCAATGTGTTTGTATGGGCTAAGAGCAGTAAGGACTATCTGTTATTCAATGTGTTTGTTTGGGCTAAGAGCAGTAAGGACTATCTGTTATTCAGTGTGTTTGTTTGGGCTAAGAGCAGTAAGGACTATCTGTTATTCAGTGTGTTTGTTTGGGCTAAGAGCAGTAAGGACTATCTGTTATTCAATGTGTTTGTTTGGGCTAAGAGCAGTAAGGACTATCATTCAATGTGTTTGTTTGGGCTAAGAGCAGTAAGGACTATCTGTTATTCAGTGTGTTTGTTTGGGCTAAGAGCAGTAAGGACTATCTGTTATTCAGTGTGTTTGTTTGGGCTAAGATCAGTAAGGACTATCTGTTATTCAATGTGTTTGTTTGGGCTAAGAGCAGTAAGGACTATCTGTTATTCAGTGTGTTTGTTTGGGCTAAGAGCAGTAAGGACTATCTGTTATTCAGTGTGTTTGTTTGGGCTAAGAGCAGTAAGGACTATCTGTTATTCAGTGTGTTTGTTTGGGCTAAGAGCAGTAAGGACTATCTGTTATTCAGTGTGTTTGTATGGGCTAAGAGCAGTAAGGACTATCTGTTATTCAGTGTGTTTGTTTGGGCTAAGAGCAGTAAGGACTATCTGTTATTCAGTGTGTTTGTATGGGCTAAGAGCAGTAAGGACTATCTGTTATTCAGTGTGTTTGTTTGGGCTAAGAGCAGTAAGGACTATCTGTTATTCAGTGTGTTTGTTTGGGCTAAGAGCAGTAAGGACTATCTGTTATTCAGTGTGTTTGTATGGGCTAATAGCAGTAAGGACTATCTGTTATTCAGTGTGTTTGTTTGGGCTAAGAGCAGTAAGGACTATCTGTTATTCAGTGTGTTTGTTTGGGCTAAGAGCAGTAAGGACTATCTGTTATTCAGTGTGTTTGTTTGGGCTAAGAGCAGTAAGGACTATCTGTTATTCAGTGTGTTTGTTTGGGCTAAGAGCAGTAAGGACTATCTGTTATTCAATGTGTTTGTTTGGGCTAAGAGCAGTAAGGACTATCTGTTATTCAGTGTGTTTGTTTGGGCTAATAGCAGTAAGGACTATCTGTTATTCAATGTGTTTGTTTGGGCTAAGAGCAGTAAGGACTATCTGTTATTCAGTGTGTTTGTTTGGGCTAAGAGCAGTAAGGACTATCTGTTATTCAGTGTGTTTGTTTGGGCTAAGAGCAGTAAGGACTATCTGTTATTCAGTGTGTTTGTTTGGGCTAAGAGCAGTAAGGACTATCTGTTATTCAGTGTGTTTGTTTGGGCTAAGAGCAGTAAGGACTATCTGTTATTCAGTGTGTTTGTTTGGGCTAATAGCAGTAAGGACTATCTGTTATTCAGTGTGTTTGTATGGGCTAAGAGCAGTAAGGACTATCTGTTATTCAGTGTGTTTGTTTGGGCTAAGAGCAGTAAGGACTATCTGTTATTCAGTGTGTTTGTATGGGCTAAGAGCAGTAAGGACTATCTGTTATTCAGTGTGTTTATTTGGGCTAAGAGCAGTAAGGACTATCTGTTATTCAGTGTGTTTGTTTGGGCTAAGAGCAGTAAGGACTATCTGTTATTCAGTGTGTTTGTTTGGGCTAAGAGCAGTAAGGACTATCTGTTATTCAGTGTGTTTGTTTGGGCTAAGAGCAGTAAGGACTATCTGTTATTCAGTGTGTTTGTTTGGGCTAAGAGCAGTAAGGACTATCTGTTATTCAGTGTGTTTGTATGGGCTAAGAGCAGTAAGGACTATCTGTTATTCAATGTGTTTGTTTGGGCTAAGAGCAGTAAGGACTATCTGTTATTCAGTGTGTTTGTATGGGCTAAGAGCAGTAAGGACTATCTGTTATTCAGTGTGTTTGTTTGGGCTAATAGCAGTAAGGACTATCTGTTATTCAATGTGTTTGTTTGGGCTAAGAGCAGTAAGGACTATCTGTTATTCAGTGTGTTTGTATGGGCTAAGAGCAGTAAGGACTATCTGTTATTCAGTGTGTTTGTTTGGGCTAAGAGCAGTAAGGACTATCTGTTATTCAATGTGTTTGTATGGGCTAAGAGCAGTAAGGACTATCTGTTATTCAGTGTGTTTGTATGGGCTAAGAGCAGTAAGGACTATCTGTTATTCAGTGTGTTTGTTTGGGCTAAGAGCAGTAAGGACTATCTGTTATTCAGTGTGTTTGTTTGGGCTAAGAGCAGTAAGGACTATCTGTTATTCAATGTGTTTGTTTGGGCTAAGAGCAGTAAGGACTATCTGTTATTCAATGTGTTTGTTTGGGCTAAGAGCAGTAAGGACTATCTGTTATTCAGTGTGTTTGTATGGGCTAAGAGCAGTAAGGACTATCTGTTATTCAATGTGTTTGTATGGGCTAAGAGCAGTAAGGACTATCTGTTATTCAATGTGTTTGTTTGGGCTAAGAGCAGTAAGGACTATCTGTTATTCAGTGTGTTTGTATGGGCTAAGAGCAGTAAGGACTATCTGTTATTCAGTGTGTTTGTATGGGCTAAGAGCAGTAAGGACTATCTGTTATTCAGTGTGTTTGTTTGGGCTAAGAGCAGTAAGGACTATCTGTTATTCAGTGTGTTTGTTTGGGCTAAGAGCAGTAAGGACTATCTGTTATTCAGTGTGTTTGTTTGGGCTAAGAGCAGTAAGGACTATCTGTTATTCAGTGTGTTTGTTTGGGCTAAGAGCAGTAAGGACTATCTGTTATTCAGTGTGTTTGTTTGGGCTAAGAGCAGTATGGACTGTCTGTTATTCAGTGTGTTTGTTTGGGCTAAGAGCAGTAAGGACTATCTGTTATTCAGTGTGTTTGTTTGGGCTAAGAGCAGTAAGGACTATCTGTTATTCAATGTGTTTGTTTGGGCTAAGAGCAGTAAGGACTATCTGTTATTCAATGTGTTTGTTTGGGCTAAGAGCAGTATGGACTATCTGTTATTCAGTGTGTTTGTTTGGGCTAAGAGCAGTAAGGACTATCTGTTATTCAATGTGTTTGTTTGGGCTAAGAGCAGTAAGGACTATCTGTTATTCAGTGTGTTTGTTTGGGCTAAGAGCAGTAAGGACTATCTGTTATTCAGTGTGTTTGTTTGGGCTAAGAGCAGTAAGGACTATCTGTTATTCAGTGTGTTTGTTTGGGCTAAGAGCAGTAAGGACTATCTGTTATTCAATGTGTTTGTTTGGGCTAAGAGCAGTAAGGACTATCTGTTATTCAGTGTGTTTGTTTGGGCTAAGAGCAGTAAGGACTATCTGTTATTCAGTGTGTTTGTTTGGGCTAAGAGCAGTAAGGACTATCTGTTATTCAGTGTGTTTGTTTGGGCTAAGAGCAGTAAGGACTATCTGTTATTCAGTGTGTTTGTTTGGGCTAAGAGCAGTAAGGACTATCTGTTATTCAGTGTGTTTGTTTGGGCTAAGAGCAGTAAGGACTATCTGTTATTCAGTGTGTTTGTTTGGGCTAAGAGCAGTAAGGACTATCTGTTATTCAGTGTGTTTGTTTGGGCTAAGAGCAGTAAGGACTATCTGTTATTCAGTGTGTTTGTTTGGGCTAAGAGCAGTAAGGACTATCTGTTATTCAGTGTGTTTGTTTGGGCTAAGAGCAGTAAGGACTATCTGTTATTCAGTGTGTTTGTTTGGGCTAAGAGCAGTAAGGACTATCTGTTATTCAGTGTGTTTGTTTGGGCTAAGAGCAGTATGGACTATCTGTTATTCAGTGTGTTTGTTTGGGCTAAGAGCAGTAAGGACTATCTGTTATTCAGTGTGTTTGTTTGGGCTAAGAGCAGTAAGGACTATCTGTTATTCAGTGTGTTTGTTTGGGCTAAGAGCAGTAAGGACTATCTGTTATTCAGTGTGTTTGTTTGGGCTAAGAGCAGTAAGGACTATCTGTTATTCAGTGTGTTTGTATGGGCTAAGAGCAGTAAGGACTATCTGTTATTCAGTGTGTTTGTTTGGGCTAAGAGCAGTAAGGACTATCTGTTATTCAGTGTGTTTGTATGGGCTAAGAGCAGTAAGGACTATCTGTTATTCAGTGTGTTTGTTTGGGCTAAGAGCAGTAAGGACTATCTGTTATTCAGTGTGTTTGTATGGGCTAAGAGCAGTAAGGACTATCTGTTATTCAGTGTGTTTGTTTGGGCTAAGAGCAGTAAGGACTATCTGTTATTCAGTGTGTTTGTTTGGGCTAAGAGCAGTAAGGACTATCTGTTATTCAGTGTGTTTGTTTGGGCTAAGAGCAGTAAGGACTATCTGTTATTCAGTGTGTTTGTTTGGGCTAAGAGCAGTAAGGACTATCTGTTATTCAGTGTGTTTGTTTGTATGGGCTAAGTTATTGTTATTCAGTGTGTTTGTTTGGGCTAAGAGCAGTAAGGACTATCTGTTATTCAGTGTGTTTGTTTGGGCTAAGAGCAGTAAGGACTATCTGTTATTCAGTGTGTTTGTTTGGGCTAATAGCAGTAAGGACTATCTGTTATTCAATGTGTTTGTTTGGGCTAAGAGCAGTAAGGACTATCTGTTATTCAATGTGTTTGTTTGGGCTAAGAGCAGTAAGGACTATCTGTTATTCAGTGTGTTTGTTTGGGCTAAGAGCAGTAAGGACTATCTGTTATTCAGTGTGTTTGTTTGGGCTAAGAGCAGTAAGGACTATCTGTTATTCAGTGTGTTTGTTTGGGCTAAGAGCAGTAAGGACTATCTGTTATTCAGTGTGTTTGTTTGGGCTAAGAGCAGTAAGGCCCAAAATGATTTTTCATCACATTTTTTGGGATACTTCAAAAATCGAAATCCTTGGTATGACCTTCTTAAAACAATTCCATATAGCTTAGTGGAACCCCCCCTGGCTTAGACAGGGCTTAGACAGGACTTTGATTCTTATAGGTTAGCTGCAGTTTGGCTCAATCGGAAATAACCTTTAAATTTCAAGCGCATTATAGTGCTGAATTTTGGCGATACGGTTTGAATTGAGCCCTAAATGAAATAGTCCTCAAGAGCAGAGAGAGCAAACCAAACAAAGCCCCATTCTTTCTACCCTCTACCCTCTACCTTCTACCCTCTACCCTCTACCCTCTACCCTCTACCCTCTACCGTTCACTACCTACCCCGTCTTAGCAAAGTTTGTCCAGTACGTCATGACTACAGCACTGAGCATGACATCATTCTTAGAGAAGTTGCAGGGGAACAGGTCGGTGGCTCCGATCATGGGAACCCCGAACACGTAGGGGATCTCATCCCCGTGGGCTGCGTCCGCCCACTCCGGCCGCGTCTCCGTCTGACAGTGGTGGTAGAAGGTGTAGAAGTAAACGGGAGACTGGAACTCGGCGTGCAGTTTGGCCGTGGCCACCGCTGGCGCCACCCACTGGTGGTCCGTGAACAGGGCGAGGAGGGTTTTCCTCCTCATGTCTCCGTTGTCACGGTCGGCCCAGTCAGTGTACATGAACTTAATGGTCTCCCTTAGGATGTCCTTACCTAGAGGGGAGGAGAGGGTGGAGGGTGGAGGGTGGTGGGAGGAGAGGGAGAGTAGGGAGAGGGGAGGGAGGGAGGTTGGACACAAGAGAGAGTGAAAATTCAAGAGAGGGAAGTTGAGAAAGAGAGATACAGACGGAGCCAGAAGATGAGCGAAATATAGAAAGGGAGAGAAAGGGAAAGAGAAGTATAGAAAGGGAGAGAAAGAGAAATAGAGAGAGAGAGTATAGAAAGGGAGAGAAAGGGAAAGAGATATAGAGAGTATAGAAAGGGAGAGAGAGAAATAGAGAGAGTATAGAAAGTGCGAGAAAGGGAAAGAGAGATAGAGAGTATAGAACGGGAGAGAAAGGGAAATAGAGATAGAGAGTAAGGAAAAGAGAAATATAGATAGAGAGTATAGAAAGGGAAAGAGAGATAGAGAGTATAGAAATAGAGATAGAGAGTATAGAAAGGGAGGGAAAGGGAGGGGTCAGACAAAAAGGCACATGATAGCGAATTGAAGTTTAAAGAGACATTTTTACCAAATAGTAAACCACAGAAGTTGGCTATGAGACATCATTCCTCTCTAGAGGTTATGCATTATATTGTTATGATATTATTATTCTTGTTATTATATTCTTACACCGTTATTATATTGTTACTTTACTCAATAAAAAGCTGCACATGAATTGGTATTGGTATTCTGGTATTTTATTAGGATCCCCATTAGCTGTTGCGATAGCGGCAGTTATCGTCCACGCCGTGTTGATTAAAAAAAAAACTCACTTGAAGAGTTCCATGAAATCATGGCTCTATATAATACTTTACGTTTTCTTTCATTTTTTTCTGGAATTGGGAAGTGTGAAAAGACCCCTGGTGGTATGTCTGGTGCGGTAAGTGTTCAAGCTTTTTCTAGGTCCTTCTTTGCAGCACTTGACCATATGACTGGACAATAATCAAGATAAGATCAAACTAGAGCCTGCAGGACTTGCTTTGTGGAGTGTGGTGTCAAAAAAGCATCTCTTTATCACGGACAGACCTCTACCCATCTTTACAACCTTTGAATCAATATGTTTTGACAATGACAGTTTACAATTAGTAGGGATATAGAGACCATTACCCTCAGGATATCCATAGAGATTGTCCACAAAGTTAGAGATGGTGTAGTCGAACGCTGCAGCTGAGATCCCATCATTGTCTTCACTGTCATCTACAAACTTCAGCCCCTCTCCCTGGTTCACTCCAATCAGGATGTCATAGTTCAGGAACTCCCCCTTGTGGCAAAACGAGGGAAGGACATGTTAGGTATGTAGACACATTAGAAGTGCATGAGATTTTGCTGCCTCATAACATTTTAAGCACTTTGGGCTCCTTGAAAAGCACTATTAACACCAAAAAGCATAACATACAAACCTGTCTTAAATTACACTTAACCATTATAGTAATGTCTTATCATAACCTTAATCTTTTTACGTTACTCTTGGTAACCCTGGCACTGAGATTTCATCAGAACCAATAGAACACGTCTCTGCGGTCAGAGAGCCATGACTAATATACCCACACTAACCTCCACCCCATCCCCACCCTCAACAATACACCCGCCCCCTGCTCCTTCCTCCCACCTGCTGCATGAGTATCTCAGGGTCGTCCGGCACCACGTCTCCGTCCACTACGGGTCCGAAGGCGATGTGGTAGCGGGCCGGCTGGATGTCCTGATCCACCAGCTCCCTGAAGTTCTTCTTCCTCAGGCAGTCCACCAACTCTGCCGTCTCTGAGTGGCTGCAGCCTACCTTCCGGGCCAGGATCTTGGTGTACTTGAGGGGCTGGTAGTTGACCGACCAGCTGGAGATGGCTGAGCCACTCTGGGCTATGGCCCTCTGGAACAACCCTAGAGGACAGAGAGTGGAAGGAGAAGTTAGACGAGTGAATCTGAAAGGAGGAGGTTTTATGAACGTCCAATGTAATATCAGGAGCAGAGGACAAAACGAGAGAAAAGGTGAGAGGATATTCCCTTTTTTTTCTCTGAAAATTGAATGCGGCCCAAAGTGTACTGTACATGTTCAATTACTACAGTGGCAGCCAATGTTGTGTCTCTATAGTCTAAAGTGGCTTTCTTCTCCTTGTCTACTTTCCTTCCAGAAGAGATAAGATAATTTTCTAAAGAATACTTAGTTAGGTGGTGAACGTTTGTTCCACTTTCCCTCCGCGGATTTCTCTAGTTTCCCTCTCTTAGTCACTGTAAAAAAAATCTGATAGAAAGTAATGCGCTTTAAACTCCATAGTTGAGATGATACTGTATGAGATTCAGCCCGGACTGGGGAATCTATGGGGGACTGCACAGTCTGCCTCTTATTAAAGAAACACATTTCCTTCCTATTTTCTACAGATTTCTCTTTTCTTTTTCTCTCTCTGTCTGTCCTGCGGTGAAAACGAACTACTGTGGTGCCTCGTTACAGGGGGGAGCTCTCATTCTTTCCCCTCTTCCTCCTGCGTATTGCTCTATTCCTCCACACTCCTTCCCTCTCCCGCAGATTCCTGGTGAATATTTAAGCAGTGACGCAGAGCAGAGCCTTTTTCCCAGGGAAGACTATTAGGGAGCGCGTGGCTCAGCCGACCTGCTACTTCAGCATTACTCCTCATAGTGGGGAGGGGAGGGGGGGGGGGGAAGTAAGTGAGAGAAAGTATGAGAAAGG
>NC_068455.1:64693257-64725757 GCF_023373465.1 Oncorhynchus keta | reverse complement strand
TCCAGCCCAACCATCCCCACCACAGCCTAAATATGTCAATACAATACCCTCCTGCTTACAACGCTGTCACACTAACACCCAACCTACAATTCTGCTTCATTCTGTCTTTCCTGACACTTCTTCTTACAGCAGCTGTGAATGGCAAGGCATTTAACAGGGTGAACTACACATAGCACAGGAAAGAGATGGAGGTGGTGGAAGAGGATGATGAGGAGGAGGAAAAAGGAGGAGCGGGAGGAGGAAAAAGGAGGAGGGAGAGGAGGGGGGGAGGAAAAGGAGGAGGGAGAGGAGGAAAAAGGAGGAGCGGGAGGAGGGAAAAGGAGGAGGGAGAGGAGGGAAATGGAGGAGGGGGGGAGGAAAAAGGAGGAGGGAGAGGAGGAAAAAGGAGGAGCGTGAGGAGGGAAAAGGAGGAGGGAGAGGAGGGAAATGGAGGAGGGGGGGAAAAAGGAGGAGGGAGAGGAGGAAAATGGAGGAGGGAGAGGAGGGAATTGGAGGAGGGGGAGAGGAAAAAGGAGGAGGGAGAGGAGGAAAATGGAGGAGGGAGAGGAGGGAAATGGAGGAGTGGGGGAGGAAAAAGGAGGAGGGAGAGGAGGGAAAAGGAGGAGCGGGAGGAGGAAAAAGGAGGAGGGAGAGGAGGGAAATGGAGGAGGGGGGGAGGAAAAAGGAGGAGGGAGAGGAGGGAAGGAGGAGAAGGAAGAAGACATACCACAATCTTTTTTTTTTTAAATACCACTTGCAGTAAGAGCACCAGACCATAAGGGTCTTTGACAACAAGTTACATTTGTTGTTCGTCTTTCTTGGCTGTCTCATTGTAATTATTCCGGGGCGCCGTGTGAGGTTCTAAATTATTCAGATTTTGTGTTTCAGTGGCCATGCGAGACCCTCAGCACGGTGTGTGTGTGTGTTGATGATCCCCCTCCTCTCTACCCAAAATAGCAGCATCGACTCCCCTGAAAAACAGTTAAGATTTGAACAAACAGACAAACAGAGAATAGTGGAAGCCAAAGGCAGGCTCCCGCCTCTCTTTTCTTTCCCTATTTCCAGTTATCTCTCTTTCTCCCTCTCTCTCTCAAGATATGCCTCTCTTTCTCTCCCTCTCCCTCTCAATCTCTCTCTCTATATCTCTCTTTCTCTCCCTATCTCTCAATCTCTGTTTCTCTCGATCTCTCTCTCTCTTAAAAGCCCTAATCCATTTTCCTCCCCTTTCTCTTTCTTTCAACTAACTCAACCCACTCTCTTCTCTTTCCCGTTCAAATTTCTTGATCAGTTTCCTCTTCCTTTAATCTCACCACTCCCCTTTCTCCTCTCTTTGGGGCCCTACAGGCGCTGGTCTTGAACTGCTGTCTTTCCTGTGTGTGTGTGTGTGTGTGTGTGTGTGTGTGTGTGTGTGTGTGTGTGTGTGTGTGTGTGTGTGTGTGTGTGTGTGTGTGGTGGGGTTTCCAAAATGGCTGCTCCTCTCTCTCATTTCCTTCTCCTCTCTCTCCTTCAGCATCATCCTTCTCTCTCTGTCCTCTTCCACAGTCGCGCTCCCTCCTCCTCTACCTCTTTCTTCTCACCATGGATCTTCTTGTTCCCTCACTCCCCCACCCCTTCTCTTTCCCACTCCCTGGGGGTCTCCAACATGTTCCAGTGTGTGCGAGTGTGTGTTCATGCTCGCATGTGTGTGTGTATCGGTAATGGGGGGTGAAATAGGGGTGCTAGGGTCTGTTTGGGCAGAGAACATGCAGTACCAGTCAAAAGTTTGGACACACCTACTCATTCAAGGGCTTTTCTTAATTTTTTACTATTTTCTACATTGAAGAATAATAGTGAAGACATCAAAACTCTGAAATAACACATATGGAATCAAATAGTAACCAAAAAGTGTGAAATAAATCAAAATATATTTTAGATTCTTCAAAGTATCCACCCTTTGATGACAGCTTTGCACACTCTTGGCATTCTCTCAACCTACTTCATGAGGTTGTCACCTGGAATGCATTTCAATTAACAGGTGTGTCTTGTTAAAAGTTAATTTGTGAAATGCACTTTCTTCTTAATGCTTTGAACCAATCAATTGTGTTGTGACAAGGTAAGGTTGGTTTTCAGAAGATAGCTCTATTTGGTAAAAGACCAAGTCCATGTTATGGCAAGAACAGCTCAAATAAGCAAAGAGAAACGACAGTCACCATTACTTTAAGACATTAAGGTCAGTCTATCCGGAAAATTTCAGAACTTTGAAAGTTTCTTCAAGTGCAGTCACAAAAACCATCAAGCACTATGATGAAACTGACTCTCATGAGGACTGCCACAGGAAAGGAAGGCCCAGAGTTACCTCTTCTGCAGAGGGTAAGTTCATTAGAGTTACAAGCCTCAGAAATCCCCTCCCAAATAAATGCTTCACAGAGTTCAAGTAACAGACACATTTCAACATGAACTGTTCAGAGGAGACTGCGTGAATCAGACATTCATGGTTGAATTGCTGCAAAGAAACCACTACTAAAGGACACCAATAATAAGAAGAGACTTGATTGGGCCAAGAAACACGAGCAATGAACATTAGACTGGTGGAAATCTGTCCTTGCTTTGATGAGTACAAATGTGAGATTCCGGTTCCAATTTTTGGTTCTTTGTGAGTTCTGCATGTGTGGTTCCCACCGTGAAGCATGGAGGAGGAGGTGTGATGATGTGGGGGTGCTTTGCTGGTGACACTGTCTGTGATGCAGAATTAAAGGCAAACTTAACCAGCATGGCTACCACAGCATTCTGCAGCAATACGCCATCCCATCTGGTTTAGGCTTAGTGGGACTATCAGTTTTTCAACAGGACAATGACCCAACACACCTCCAGGCTGTGTAAGGGCTATTTGACCAAGAAGGAGAGTGCTGCATCAGATGACCTGGCCTCCACAATACCCCGACCTTAACCTAATTGAGATGGTTTGGCATGAGTTGTACCACAGAGTGAAGGAAAAGCAGCCAACAAGTGCTCAACATACAAGACGGCCTACAGGGAGGAGGTGAGGGCCCTCGGAGTGTGGTGTCAGGAAGATAACCTCATACTCAATGTCAACTAAACAAAAGAGATGATAGGAAATAGCAGAGGGAGCAGCCCCCTATCCACATCGACGGGACAGTAGTGGAGAAGGTGGAAAGTACACATCACGGACAAACTGAAATGGTCCACCCACACAGACAGCTTGGTGAAGAAGGCGCAGCTTCGCCTCTTCAACCTCAGGAGGCTGAAGAAATTTGGCATGTCACCAAAAACACTCACAAACTTTTACAGATGCACAATCGAGAGCATCCTGTCGGGCTGTATCACCGCCTGGTAAGGCAACTGCTCCGCCCCACAACCGTAAGGCTCTCCAGAGGATAGTGAGGTCTGCACAACGCATCACCGGGGGCAAACTACCTGCCTTCCAGGACACCTACACCACCCGATGTCACAGGAAGGCCATAAAGATCATCAAGGATAACAACCACCCGAGCCACTGCCTGTTCACCCCACTATCATCCAGAAGGCGAGGTCAGTACAGGTGCATCAAAGCGGGGAACGAGAGACTGAAAAAGAGCTTCTATCTCAAGGCCATCAGACTGCCAACATACTGACTCATCTCTAGCCACTTTAATAATGAAAAAATGTATGTAATAAATGTATCACTAACCACTTTAAACAATGCCACTTTATATAATGTTTACATACCCTACATTACTCATCTCATATGTATATACTGTACTCTAAACCATCTACTGCATCTTGCCTATGCCATTCGACCTACACTCATTCATACTTGTTAGATATTACTGCATGGTCGGAACTAGCATTTCACTACACTCGCATTAACATCTGCTAACCATGTGTATGTGACAAAAAACATTTGATTTGATTTGTGGGAACTCCTTCAAGACTGTTGGAAAAGCATTCCAGGTGAAGCTGGTTGAGAGAATGCCAAGAGTGTGCAAAGCTGTCATCAAGGCAAAGGGTGGCTGCTTTGATGAAATCTCAAATATAAAATACATTTTGATTTGTTCAACACTTTCTTGGGTACTACATGATTCCATTTGTGTTATTTCATAGTTTGATGTCTTCACCATTATTCTACAATGTAGAAAATAGTCAAAATAAAGAAAAACACTTGAATGAGTAGGTGTGTCTTGTACTGTACATGTGATTTCCCAGATGTGCCAGTGTTAGCCCCAGCAGGATATCACAGCCAACGGCTGGCATCAAAGACAAACATGATTGAGGAAAATAAATCATTAAATTAAATGAAAGAACAATAGAGAACAGGAGCGTAAAAGATAAAAAGAGAGACCAATTAAGTGCAATCTGCCGTCCATCCCACAGGAACAGCTGTGCACCGGTCGAGTTAGGATTTAAAAAACGAAACAAAAACAAACAGACAAATCAAAAAAAAGAGAAAAATACGTTGTGTTCATCTGCCAGAGAATGGTGTTCTCCTGACGATCGTCCCACAGAAAGCTGAAATTTACATATTGAAAGGCTAAATGGTGTGTGTGTGCACGTGTGTTAGTGACTATCCCACATCAAACCCTTAGATAACATAGAATATGCTACATGCTGAGCAACACCAACTCTTCATCACAGAGGAACTACACAGATTCATTCTATTCAGCTTTATTACGTTTTATTGGACTCATATCTACACTTGTGTTGCACTTTCCTCATGCTGTGCTCTCTCTCTGGTTATGAAACTATCTTTATGATGAGGTCAGGATGTCTGTCTCTCTCTGGTTATGAAACTATCTTTATGATGAGGTTAGGATGTCTGTCTCTCTGGTTATGAAACTATCTTTATGATGAGGTTAGGATGTCTGTCTCTCTGGTTATGAAACTATCTTTATGATGAGGTTAGGATGTCTGTCTCTCTGGTTATGAAACTATCTTTATGATGAGGTTAGGATGTCTGTCTCTCTGGTTATGAAACTATCTTTATGATGAGGTAAGGATGTCTGTCTCTCTGGTTATGAAACTATCTTTATGATGAGGTCAGGATGTCTCTCTCTCTGGTTATGAAACTATCTTTATGATGAGGTTAGGATGTCTGTCTCTCTCTGGTTATGAAACTATCTTTATGATGAGGTCAGGATGTCTGTCTCTCTGGTTATGAAACTATCTTTATGATGAGGTCAGGATGTCTCTCTCTGGTTATGAAACTATCTTTATGATGAGGTTAGGATGTCTCTCTCTGGTTATGAAACTATCTTTATGATGAGGTTAGGATGTCTGTCTCTCTGGTTATGAAACTATCTTTATGATGAGGTTAGGATGTCTCTCTCTGGTTATGAAACTATCTTTATGATGAGGTAAGGATGTCTGTCTCTCTCTGGTTATGAAACTATCTTTATGATGAGGTCAGGATGTCTGTCTCTCTGGTTATGAAACTATCTTTATGATGAGGTCAGGATGTCTGTCTCTCTGGTTATGAAACTATCTTTATGATGAGGTTAGGATGTCTGTCTCTCTGGTTATGAAACTATCTTTATGATGAGGTAAGGATGTCTGTCTCTCTCTGGTTATGAAACTATCTTTATGATGAGGTTCGGATGTCTGTCTCTCTCTGGTTATGGAACTATCTTTATGATGAGGTAAGGATGTCTCTCTCTGGTTATGAAACTATCTTTATGATGAGGTTAGGATGTCTGTCTCTCTGGTTATGAAACTATCTTTATGATGAGGTTAGGATGTCTCTCTCTGGTTATGAAACTATCTTTATGATGAGGTTAGGATGTCTGTCTCTCTGGTTATGAAACTATCTTTATGATGAGGTTAGGATGTCTCTCTCTGGTTATGAAACTATCTTTATGATGAGGTAAGGATGTCTGTCTCTCTCTGGTTATGAAACTATCTTTATGATGAGGTCAGGATGTCTGTCTCTCTGGTTATGAAACTATCTTTATGATGAGGTCAGGATGTCTGTCTCTCTGGTTATGAAACTATCTTTATGATGAGGTCAGGATGTCTGTCTCTCTGGTTATGAAACTATCTTTATGATGAGGTAAGGATGTCTGTCTCTCTGGTTATGAAACTATCTTTATGATGAGGTCAGGATGTCTGTCTCTCTGGTTATGAAACTATCTTTATGATGAGGTCAGGATGTCTGTCTCTCTCTGGTTATGAAACTATCTTTATGATGAGGTTCGGATGTCTGTCTCTCTCTGGTTATGGAACTATCTTTATGATGAGGTAAGGATGTCTCTCTCTGGTTATGAAACTATCTTTATGATGAGGTTCGGATGTCTGTCTCTCTGGTTATGAAACTATCTTTATGATGAGGTAAGGATGTCTGTCTCTCTGGCTATGAAACTATCTTTATGATGAGGTTAGGATGTCTCTCTCTGGTTATGAAACTATCTTTATGATGAGGTTCGGATGTCTGTCTCTCTCTGGTTATGGAACTATCTTTATGATGAGGTAAGGATGTCTCTCTCTGGTTATGAAACTATCTTTATGATGAGGTTCGGATGTCTGTCTCTCTGGTTATGAAACTATCTTTATGATGAGGTAAGGATGTCTGTCTCTCTGGCTATGAAACTATCTTTATGATGAGGTTAGGATGTCTCTCTCTGGTTATGAAACTATCTTTATGATGAGGTAAGGATGTCTGTCTCTCTGGTTATGAAACTATCTTTATGATGAGGTTAGGATGTCTGTCTCTCTGGTTATGAAACTATCTTTATGATGAGGTAAGGATGTCTGTCTCTCTGGTTATGAAACTATCTTTATGATGAGGTTAGGATGTCTGTCTCTCTGGTTATGAAACTATCTTTATGATGAGGTTAGGATGTCTGTCTCTCTGCTTATGAAACTATCTTTATGATGAGGTAAGGATGTCTGTCTCTCTGGTTATGAAACTATCTTTATGATGAGGTTAGGATGTCTGTCTCTCTGGATATGAAACTATCTTTATGATGAGGTAAGGATGTCTCTCTCTGGTTATGAAACTATCTTTATGATGAGGTAAGGATGTCTGTCTCTCTGGTTATGAAACTATCTTTATGATGAGGTTAGGATGTCCGTCTCTCTCTGGTTATGAAACTATCTTTATGATGAGGTCAGGATGTCTGTCTCTCTCTGGTTATGAAACTATCTTTATGATGAAGTTAGGATGTCTGTCTCTCTGGTTATGAAACTATCTTTATGATGAGGTTAGGATGTCTGTCTCTCTCTGGTTATGAAACTATCTTTATGATGAGGTTAGGATGTCTGTCTCTCTGGTTATGAAACTATCTTTATGATGAGGTTAGGATGTCTGTCTCTCTCTGGTTATGAAACTATCTTTATGATGAGGTCAGGATGTCTGTCTCTCTCTGGTTATGAAACTATCTTTATGATGAGGTAAGGATGTCTGTCTCTCTGGTTATGAAACTATCTTTATGATGAGGTTAGGATGTCTGTCTCTCTGGTTATGAAACTATCTTTATGATGAGGTAAGGATGTCTGTCTCTCTCTGGTTATGAAACTATCTTTATGATGAGGTCAGGATGTCTGTCTCTCTGGTTATGAAACTATCTTTATGATGAGGTCAGGATGTCTGTCTCTCTGGTTATGAAACTATCTTTATGATGAGGTCAGGATGTCTGTCTCTCTGGTTATGAAACTATCTTTATGATGAGGTCAGGATGTCTGTCTCTCTCTGGTTATGAAACTATCTTTATGATGAGGTTCGGATGTCTGTCTCTCTCTGGTTATGGAACTATCTTTATGATGAGGTAAGGATGTCTCTCTGGTTATGAAACTATCTTTATGATGAGGTAAGGATGTCTGTCTCTCTGGCTATGAAACTATCTTTATGATGAGGTTAGGATGTCTCTCTCTGGTTATGAAACTATCTTTATGATGAGGTAAGGATGTCTGTCTCTCTGGTTATGAAACTATCTTTATGATGAGGTTAGGATGTCTGTCTCTCTGGTTATGAAACTATCTTTATGATGAGGTAAGGATGTCTGTCTCTCTGGTTATGAAACTATCTTTATGATGAGGTTAGGATGTCTGTCTCTCTGGTTATGAAACTATCTTTATGATGAGGTTAGGATGTCTGTCTCTCTGCTTATGAAACTATCTTTATGATGAGGTAAGGATGTCTGTCTCTCTGGTTATGAAACTATCTTTATGATGAGGTTAGGATGTCTGTCTCTCTGGATATGAAACTATCTTTATGATGAGGTAAGGATGTCTCTCACTGGTTATGAAACTATCTTTATGATGAGGTAAGGATGTCTGTCTCTCTGGTTATGAAACTATCTTTATGATGAGGTTAGGATGTCCGTCTCTCTCTGGTTATGAAACTATCTTTATGATGAGGTCAGGATGTCTGTCTCTCTCTGATTATGAAACTATCTTTATGATGAAGTTAGGATGTCTGTCTCTCTGGTTATGAAACTATCTTTATGATGAGGTTAGGATGTCTGTCTCTCTCTGGTTATGAAACTATCTTTATGATGAAGTTAGGATGTCTGTCTCTCTGGTTATGAAACTATCTTTATGATGAGGTTAGGATGTCTGTCTCTCTCTGGTTATGAAACTATCTTTATGATGAGGTTAGGATGTCTGTCTCTCTGGTTATGAAACTATCTTTATGATGAGGTAAGGATGTCTGTCTCTCTGGTTATGAAACTATCTTTATGATGAGGTTAGGATGTCTGTCTCTCTCTGGTTATGAAACTATCTTTATGATGAGGTCAGGATGTCTGTCTCTCTCTGGTTATGAAACTATCTTTATGATGAGGTAAGGATGTCTGTCTCTCTGGTTATGAAACTATCTTTATGATGAGGTTAGGATGTCTCTCTCTGGTTATGAAACTATCTTTATGATGAGGTAAGGATGTCTGTCTCTCTGGTTATGAAACTATCTTTATGATGAGGTTAGGATGTCTCTCTCTGGTTATGAAACTATCTTTATGATGAGGTCAGGATGTCTGTCTCTGGTTATGAAACTACCTTTATGATGAGGTTAGGATGTCTGTCTCTCTCTGGTTGTGAAACTATCTTTATGATGAGGTTAGGATGTCTGTCTCTCTCTGGTTATGAAACTATCTTTATGATGAGGTCAGGATGTCTGTCTCTCTCTGGTTATGAAACTATCTTTATGATGAGGTCAGGATGTCTGTCTATCTCTGGTTATGAAACTATCTTTATGATGAGGTTAGGATGTCAGTCTCTCTGCTTATGAAACTATCTTTATGATGAGGTAAGGATGTCTGTCTCTCTGGTTATGGAACTATCTTTATGATGAGGTTAGGATGTCTGTCTCTCTCTGGTTATGAAACTATCTTTATGATGAGGTCAGGATGTCTGTCTCTCTCTGGTTATGAAACTATCTTTATGATGAGGTTAGGATGTCTGTCTCTCTCTGGTTATGAAACTATCTTTATGATGAGGTAAGGATGTCTGTCTCTCTCTGGTTATGAAACTATCTTTATGATGAGGTTAGGATGTCTGTCTCTCTCTGGTTATGAAACTATCTTTATGATGAGGTAAGGATGTCTGTCTCTCTCTGGTTATGAAACTATCTTTATGATGAGGTAAGGATGTCTGTCTCTCTGTTTATGAAACTATCTTTATGATGAGGTCAGGATGTCTCTCTCTGGTTATGAAACTATCTTTATGATGAGGTTAGGATGTCTGTCTCTCTCTGGTTATGAAACTATCTTTATGATGAGGTAAGGATGTCTGTCTCTCTGGTTATGAAACTATCTTTATGATGAGGTAAGGATGTCTGTCTCTCTGGTTATGAAACTATCTTTATGATGAGGTCAGGATGTCTGTCTCTCTCTGGTTATGAAACTATCTTTATGATGAGGTCAGGATGTCTGTCTCTCTGGTTATGAAACTATCTTTATGATGAGGTAAGGATGTCTGTCTCTCTCTGGTTATGAAACTATCTTTATGATGAGGTAAGGATGTCTGTCTCTCTCTGGTTATGAAACTATCTTTATGATGAGGTCAGGATGTCTGTCTCTCTCTGGTTATGAAACTATCTTTATGATGAGGTAAGGATGTCTGTCTCTCTCTGGTTATGAAACTATCTTTATGATGAGGTTAGGATGTCTGTCTCTCTCTGGTTATGAAACTATCTTTATGATGAGGTAAGGATGTCTGTCTCTCTGGTTATGAAACTATCTTTATGATGAGGTCAGGATGTCTGTCTCTCTCTGGTTATGAAACTATCTTTATGATGAGGTTAGGATGTCTGTCTCTCTGGTTATGAAACTATCTTTATGATGAGGTAAGGATGTCTCTCTCTGGTTATGAAACTATCTTTATGATGAGGTCAGGATGTCTGTCTCTCTCTGGTTATGAAACTATCTTTATGATGAGGTCAGGATGTCTGTCTCTCTCTGGTTATGAAACTATCTTTATGATGAGGTTAGGATGTCTGTCTCTCTCTGGTTATGAAACTATCTTTATGATGAGGTAAGGATGTCTGTCTCTCTGGTTATGGAACTATCTTTATGATGAGGTTAGGATGTCTGTCTCTCTCTGGTTATGAAACTATCTTTATGATGAGGTCAGGATGTCTGTCTCTCTCTGGTTATGAAACTATCTTTATGATGAGGTTAGGATGTCTGTCTCTCTCTGGTTATGAAACTATCTTTATGATGAGGTAAGGATGTCTGTCTCTCTCTGGTTATGAAACTATCTTTATGATGAGGTTAGGATGTCTGTCTCTCTGGTTATGAAACTATCTTTATGATGAGGTAAGGATGTCTGTCTCTCTGGTTATGAAACTATCTTTATGATGAGGTAAGGATGTCTGTCTCTCTGGTTATGAAACTATCTTTATGATGAGGTCAGGATGTCTGTCTCTCTGGTTATGAAACTATCTTTATGATGAGGTCAGGATGTCTGTCTCTCTGGTTATGAAACTATCTTTATGATGAGGTAAGGATGTCTGTCTCTCTCTGGTTATGAAACTATCTTTATGATGAGGTAAGGATGTCTGTCTCTCTCTGGTTATGAAACTATCTTTATGATGAGGTCAGGATGTCTGTCTCTCTCTGGTTATGAAACTATCTTTATGATGAGGTTAGGATGTCTGTCTCTCTCTGGTTATGAAACTATCTTTATGATGAGGTCAGGATGTCTGTCTCTCTGCTTATGAAACTATCTTTATGATGAGGTAAGGATGTCTGTCTCTCTCTGGTTATGAAACTATCTTTATGATGAGGTCAGGATGTCTGTCTCTCTCTGGTTATGAAACTATCTTTATGATGAGGTTAGGATGTCTGTCTCTCTGGTTATGAAACTATCTTTATGATGAGGTAAGGATGTCTCTCTCTGGTTATGAAACTATCTTTATGATGAGGTCAGGATGTCTGTCTCTCTCTGGTTATGAAACTATCTTTATGATGAGGTTAGGATGTGATGAGGTTAGGATGTCTGTCTCTCTCTGGTTATGAAACTATCTTTATGATGAGGTTAGGATGTCTGTCTCTCTGGTTATGAAACTATCTTTATGATGAGGTTAGGATGTCTGTCTCTCTGGTTATGAAACTATCTTTATGATGAGGTTAGGATGTCTGTCTCTCTGGTTATGAAACTATCTTTATGATGAGGTTAGGATGTCTGTCTCTCTGGTTATGAAACTATCTTTATGATGAGGTAAGGATGTCTGTCTCTCTGGTTATGAAACTATCTTTATGATGAGGTCAGGATGTCTGTCTCTCTGGTTATGAAACTATCTTTATGATGAGGTCAGGATGTCTGTCTCTCTGGTTATGAAACTATCTTTATGATGAGGTCAGGATGTCTGTCTCTCTGGTTATGAAACTATCTTTATGATGAGGTTAGGATGTCTGTCTCTCTGGTTATGAAACTATCTTTATGATGAGGTAAGGATGTCTGTCTCTCTCTGGTTATGAAACTATCTTTATGATGAGGTTAGGATGTCTGTCTCTCTGGTTATGAAACTATCTTTATGATGAGGTTAGGATGTCTGTCTCTCTCTGGTTATGAAACTATCTTTATGATGAGGTTAGGATGTCTGTCTCTCTCTGGTTATGAAACTATCTTTATGATGAGGTAAGGATGTCTGTCTCTCTCTGGTTATGAAACTATCTTTATGATGAGGTTAGGATGTCTGTCTCTCTCTGGTTATGAAACTATCTTTATGATGAGGTTAGGATGTCTGTCTCTCTGGTTATGAAACTATCTTTATGATGAGGTAAGGATGTCTGTCTCTCTGGTTATGAAACTATCTTTATGATGAGGTCAGGATGTCTGTCTCTCTCTGGTTATGAAACTATCTTTATGATGAGGTTAGGATGTCTGTCTCTCTCTGGTTATGGAACTATCTTTATGATGAGGTAAGGATGTCTCTCTCTGGTTATGAAACTATCTTTATGATGAGGTTAGGATGTCTGTCTCTCTGGTTATGAAACTATCTTTATGATGAGGTAAGGATGTCTGTCTCTCTGGTTATGAAACTATCTTTATGATGAGGTTAGGATGTCTCTCTCTGGTTATGAAACTATCTTTATGATGAGGTAAGGATGTCTGTCTCTCTGGTTATGAAACTATCTTTATGATGAGGTTAGGATGTCTGTCTCTCTGGTTATGAAACTATCTTTATGATGAGGTAAGGATGTCTGTCTCTCTGGTTATGAAACTATCTTTATGATGAGGTTAGGATGTCTGTCTCTCTGGTTATGAAACTATCTTTATGATGAGGTTAGGATGTCTGTCTCTCTGCTTATGAAACTATCTTTATGATGAGGTAAGGATGTCTGTCTCTCTGGTTATGAAACTATCTTTATGATGAGGTTAGGATGTCTGTCTCTCTGGTTATGAAACTATCTTTATGATGAGGTATGTCTCTCTCTGGTTAAACTATCTTTATGATGAGGTCAGGATGTCTGTCTCTCTCTGGTTATGAAACTATCTTTATGATGAGGTCAGGATGTCTGTCTCTCTCTGGTTATGAAACTATCTTTATGATGAGGTTAGGATGTCTGTCTCTCTCTGGTTATGAAACTATCTTTATGATGAGGTAAGGATGTCTGTCTCTCTGGTTATGAAACTATCTTTATGATGAGGTTAGGATGTCCGTCTCTCTCTGATTATGAAACTATCTTTATGATGAGGTCAGGATGTCCGTCTCTCTCTGGTTATGAAACTATCTTTATGATGAGGTCAGGATGTCTGTCTCTCTCTGGTTATGAAACTATCTTTATGATGAGGTCAGGATGTCTGTCTCTCTCTGGTTATGAAACTATCTTTATGATGAGGTAAGGATGTCTGTCTCTCTCTGGTTATGAAACTATCTTTATGATGAGGTAAGGATGTCTGTCTCTCTGGTTATGAAACTATCTTTATGATGAGGTTAGGATGTCTGTCTCTCTGGTTATGAAACTATCTTTATGATGAGGTTAGGATGTCTGTCTCTCTCTGGTTATGAAACTATCTTTATGATGAGGTTAGGATGTCTGTCTCTCTGGTTATGAAACTATCTTTATGATGAGGTTAGGATGTCTGTCTCTCTCTGGTTATGAAACTATCTTTATGATGAGGTAAGGATGTCTGTCTCTCTCTGGTTATGAAACTATCTTTATGATGAGGTTAGGATGTCTATCTCTCTGGTTATGAAACTATCTTTATGATGAGGTAAGGATGTCTGTCTCTCTGGTTATGAAACTATCTTTATGATGCGGTTAGGATGTCTGTCTCTCTCTGGTTATGAAACTATCTTTATGATGAGGTAAGGATGTCTGTCTCTCTGGTTATGAAACTATCTTTATGATGAGGTCAGGATGTCTGTCTCTCTCTGGTTATGAAACTATCTTTATGATGAGGTTAGGATGTCTGTCTCTCTGGTTATGAAACTATCTTTATGATGAGGTAAGGATGTCTCTCTCTGGTTATGAAACTATCTTTATGATGAGGTCAGGATGTCTGTCTCTCTCTGGTTATGAAACTATCTTTATGATGAGGTTAGGATGTCTGTCTCTCTGGTTATGAAACTATCTTTATGATGAGGTAAGGATGTCTGTCTCTCTGGTTATGAAACTATCTTTATGATGAGGTTAGGATGTCTGTCTCTCTGGTTATGAAACTATCTTTATGATGAGGTAAGGATGTCTGTCTCTCTGGTTATGAAACTATCTTTATGATGAGGTTAGGATGTCTGTCTCTCTGGTTATGAAACTATCTTTATGATGAGGTTAGGATGTCTGTCTCTCTGGTTATGAAACTATCTTTATGATGAGGTAAGGATGTCTGTCTCTCTGGTTATGAAACTATCTTTATGATGAGGTCAGGATGTCTGTCTCTCTGGTTATGAAACTATCTTTATGATGAGGTAAGGATGTCTGTCTCTCTGGTTATGAAACTATCTTTATGATGAGGTCAGGATGTCTGTCTCTCTGGTTATGAAACTATCTTTATGATGAGGTTAGGATGTCTGTCTCTCTGGTTATGAAACTATCTTTATGATGAGGTCAGGATGTCTGTCTCTCTCTGGTTATGAAACTATCTTTATGATGAGGTTAGGATGTCTGTCTCTCTCTGGTTATGAAACTATCTTTATGATGAGGTAAGGATGTCTGTCTCTCTCTGGTTATGCAACTATCTTTATGATGAGGTTAGGATGTCTGTCTCTCTCTGGTTATGAAACTATCTTTATGATGAGGTCAGGATGTCTGTCTCTCTCTGGTTATGAAACTATCTTTATGATGAGGTCAGGATGTCTGTCTCTCTGGTTATGAAACTATCTTTATGATGAGGTCAGGATGTCTGTCTCTCTCTGGTTATGAAACTATCTTTATGATGAGGTAAGGATGTCTGTCTCTCTGGTTATGAAACTATCTTTATGATGAGGTCAGGATGTCTGTCTCTCTCTGGTTATGAAACTATCTTTATGATGAGGTTAGGATGTCTGTCTCTCTGGTTATGGAACTATCTTTATGATGAGGTAAGGATGTCTCTCTCTGGTTATGAAACTATCTTTATGATGAGGTTAGGATGTCTGTCTCTCTGGTTATGAAACTATCTTTATGATGAGGTAAGGATGTCTGTCTCTCTGGCTATGAAACTATCTTTATGATGAGGTTAGGATGTCTCTCTCTGGTTATGAAACTATCTTTATGATGAGGTAAGGATGTCTGTCTCTCTGGTTATGAAACTATCTTTATGATGAGGTTAGGATGTCTGTCTCTCTGGTTATGAAACTATCTTTATGATGAGGTAAGGATGTCTGTCTCTCTGGTTATGAAACTATCTTTATGATGAGGTTAGGATGTATGTCTCTCTGGTTATGAAACTATCTTTATGATGAGGTTAGGATGTCTGTCTCTCTGCTTATGAAACTATCTTTATGATGAGGTAAGGATGTCTGTCTCTCTGGTTATGAAACTATCTTTATGATGAGGTTAGATGTCTGTCTAGGATATGTATCTTTATGATGAGGTAAGGATGTCTCTCTGGTTATGAAACTATCTTTATGATGAGGTAAGGATGTCTGTCTCTCTGGTTATGAAACTATCTTTATGATGAGGTTAGGATGTCCGTCTCTCTCTGGTTATGAAACTATCTTTATGATGAGGTCAGGATGTCTGTCTCTCTCTGATTATGAAACTATCTTTATGATGAAGTTAGGATGTCTGTCTCTCTGGTTATGAAACTATCTTTATGATGAGGTTAGGATGTCTGTCTCTCTCTGGTTATGAAACTATCTTTATGATGAGGTTAGGATGTCTGTCTCTCTGGTTATGAAACTATCTTTATGATGAGGTAAGGATGTCTGTCTCTCTGGTTATGAAACTATCTTTATGATGAGGTTAGGATGTCTGTCTCTCTGGTTATGAAACTATCTTTATGATGAGGTCAGGATGTCTGTCTCTCTCTGGTTATGAAACTATCTTTATGATGAGGTTAGGATGTCTGTCTCTGGTTATGAAACTACCTTTATGATGAGGTTAGGATGTCTGTCTCTCTCTGGTTATGAAACTATCTTTATGATGAGGTAAGGATGTCTGTCTCTCTGGTTATGAAACTATCTTTATGATGAGGTTAGGATGTCTGTCTCTCTGGTTATGAAACTATCTTTATGATGAGGTCAGGATGTCTGTCTCTCTCTGGTTATGAAACTATCTTTATGATGAGGTTAGGATGTCTGTCTCTCTGGTTATGAAACTATCTTTATGATGAGGTAAGGATGTCTGTCTCTCTCTGGTTATGAAACTATCTTTATGATGAGGTTAGGATGTCTGTCTCTCTCTGGTTATGAAACTATCTTTATGATGAGGTAAGGATGTCTGTCTCTCTGGTTATGAAACTATCTTTATGATGAGGTTAGGATGTCTGTCTCTCTGGTTATGAAACTATCTTTATGATGAGGTTAGGATGTCTGTCTCTCTCTGGTTATGAAACTATCTTTATGATGAGGTTAGGATGTCTGTCTCTCTGGTTATGAAACTATCTTTATGATGAGGTCAGGATGTCTGTCTCTCTGGTTATGAAACTATCTTTATGATGAGGTTCGGTCTGTCTCTCTCTGGTTATGAAACTATCTTTATGATGAGGTTAGGATGTCTGTCTCTCTGGTTATGAAACTATCTTTATGATGAGGTAAGGATGTCTGTCTCTGGTTATGAAACTATCTTTATGATGAGGTTAGGATGTCTGTCTCTCTGGTTATGAAACTATCTTTATGATGAGGTAAGGATGTCTGTCTCTCTGGTTATGAAACTATCTTTATGATGAGGTCAGGATGTCTGTCTCTCTGGTTATGAAACTATCTTTATGATGAGGTTAGGATGTCTGTCTCTCTGGTTATGAAACTATCTTTATGATGAGGTCAGGATGTCTGTCTCTCTGGTTATGAAACTATCTTTATGATGAGGTTAGGATGTCTGTCTCTCTCTGGTTATGAAACTATCTTTATGATGAGGTAAGGATGTCTGTCTCTCTCTGGTTATGCAACTATCTTTATGATGAGGTTAGGATGTCTGTCTCTCTCTGGTTATGAAACTATCTTTATGATGAGGTCAGGATGTCTGTCTCTCTCTGGTTATGAAACTATCTTTATGATGAGGTCAGGATGTCTGTCTCTCTCTGGTTATGAAACTATCTTTATGATGAGGTCAGGATGTCTGTCTCTCTGGTTATGAAACTATCTTTATGATGAGGTTAGGATGTCTGTCTCTCTGGTTATGAAACTATCTTTATGATGAGGTAAGGATGTCTGTCTCTCTCTGGTTATGAAACTATCTTTATGATGAGGTTAGGATGTCTGTCTCTCTCTGGTTATGAAACTATCTTTATGATGAGGTCAGGATGTCTGTCTCTCTCTGGTTATGAAACTATCTTTATGATGAGGTCAGGATGTCTGTCTATCTCTGGTGATGAAACTATCTTTATGATGAGGTTAGGATGTCTGTCTCTCTGGTTATGAAACTATCTTTATGATGAGGTAAGGATGTCTGTCTCTCTCTGGTTATGCAACTATCTTTATGATGAGGTTAGGATGTCTGTCTCTCTCTGGTTATGAAACTATCTTTATGATGAGGTCAGGATGTCTGTCTCTCTCTGGTTATGAAACTATCTTTATGATGAGGTCAGGATGTCTGTCTCTCTCTGGTTATGAAACTATCTTTATGATGAGGTCAGGATGTCTGTCTCTCTGGTTATGAAACTATCTTTATGATGAGGTTAGGATGTCTGTCTCTCTGGTTATGAAACTATCTTTATGATGAGGTTAGGATGTCTGTCTCTCTCTGGTTATGAAACTATCTTTATGATGAGGTCAGGATGTCTGTCTCTCTCTGGTTATGAAACTATCTTTATGATGAGGTTAGGATGTCTGTCTCTCTGGTTATGAAACTATCTTTATGATGAGGTAAGGATGTCTGTCTCTCTGGTTATGAAACTATCTTTATGATGAGGTCAGGATGTCTGTCTCTCTGGTTATGAAACTATCTTTATGATGAGGTTAGGATGTCTGTCTCTCTGGTTATGAAACTATCTTTATGATGAGGTTAGGATGTCTGTCTCTCTCTGGTTATGAAACTATCTTTATGATGAGGTCAGGATGTCTGTCTCTCTCTGGTTATGAAACTATCTTTATGATGAGGTTAGGATGTCTGTCTCTCTGGTTATGAAACTATCTTTATGATGAGGTAAGGATGTCTGTCTCTCTCTGGTTATGAAACTATCTTTATGATGAGGTTAGGATGTCTGTCTCTCTGGTTATGAAACTATCTTTATGATGAGGTTAGGATGTCTCTCTCTGGTTATGAAACTATCTTTATGATGAGGTTAGGATGTCTCTCTCTGGTTATGAAACTATCTTTATGATGAGGTAAGGATGTCTGTCTCTCTCTGGTTATGAAACTATCTTTATGATGAGGTTAGGATGTCTCTCTCTGGTTATGAAACTATCTTTATGATGAGGTTAGGATGTCTCTCTCTGGTTATGAAACTATCTTTATGATGAGGTTAGGATGTCTGTCTCTCTCTGGTTATGAAACTATCTTTATGATGAGGTTAGGATGTCTGTCTCTCTCTGGTTATGAAACTATCTTTATGATGAGGTTAGGATGTCTGTCTCTCTCTGGTTATGAAACTATCTTTATGATGAGGTAAGGATGTCTGTCTCTCTGGTTATGAAACTATCTTTATGATGAGGTTAGGATGTCTGTCTCTCTCTGGTTATGAAACTATCTTTATGATGAGGTCAGGATGTCTGTCTCTCTCTGGTTATGAAACTATCTTTATGATGAGGTAAGGATGTCTGTCTCTCTGGTTATGAAACTATCTTTATGATGAGGTTAGGATGTCTGTCTCTCTCTGGTTATGAAACTATCTTTATGATGAGGTAAGGATGTCTGTCTCTCTGGTTATGAAACTATCTTTATGATGAGGTAAGGATGTCTGTCTCTCTGGTTATGAAACTATCTTTATGATGAGGTTAGGATGTCTGTCTCTCTCTGGTTATGAAACTATCTTTATGATGAGGTCAGGATGTCTGTCTCTCTCTGGTTATGAAACTATCTTTATGATGAGGTTAGGATGTCTGTCTCTCTGGTTATGAAACTATCTTTATGATGAGGTAAGGATGTCTGTCTCTCTCTGGTTATGAAACTATCTTTATGATGAGGTTAGGATGTCTGTCTCTCTGCTTATGAAACTATCTTTATGATGAGGTTAGGATGTCTGTCTCTCTCTGGTTATGAAACTATCGTTATGATGAGGTTAGGATGTCTGTCTCTCTGGTTATGAAACTATCTTTATGATGAGGTAAGGATGTCTGTTTCTCTGGTTATGAAACTATCTTTATGATGAGGTTAGGATGTCTGTCTCTCTGGTTATGAAACTATCTTTATGATGAGGTCAGGATGTCTGTCTCTCTCTGGTTATGAAACTATCTTTATGATGAGGTCAGGATGTCTGTCTATCTCTGGTTATGAAACTATCTTTATGATGAGGTTAGGATGTCAGTCTCTCTGCTTATGAAACTATCTTTATGATGAGGTTAGGATGTCTGTCTCTCTGGTTATGAAACTATCTTTATGATGAGGTTAGGATGTCTGTCTCTCTCTGCTTATGAAACTATCTTTATGATGAGGTTAGGATGTCTGTCTCTCTGGTTATGAAACTATAAATATGATGAGGTTAGGATGTCTGTCTCTCTCTGGTTATGAAACTATCTTTATGATGAGGTCAGGATGTCTGTCTCTCTGCTTATGAAACTATCTTTATGATGAGGTAAGGATGTCTGTCTCTCTCTGGTTATGAAACTATCTTTATGATGAGGTCAGGATGTCTGTCTCTCTCTGGTTATGAAACTATCTTTATGATGAGGTTAGGATGTCTGTCTCTCTGGTTATGAAACTATCTTTATGATGAGGTTAGGATGTCTCTCTGGTTATGAAACTATCTTTATGATGAGGTAAGGATGTCTGTCTCTCTCTGGTTATGAAACTATCTTTATGATGAGGTTAGGATGTCTGTCTCTCTGGTTATGAAACTATCTTTATGATGAGGTTAGGATGTCTGTCTCTCTGGTTATGAAACTATCCTTATGATGAGGTAAGGATGTCTGTCTCTCTGGTTATGAAACTATCTTTATGATGAAGTTAGGATGTCTGTCTCTCTCTGGTTATGAAACTATCTTTATGATGAGGTAAGGATGTCTGTCTCTCTGGTTATGAAACTATCTTTATGATGAGGTAAGGATGTCTGTCTCTCTGGTTATGAAACTATCTTTATGATGAGGTCAGGATGTCTGTCTCTCTCTGGTTATGAAACTATCTTTATGATGAGGTCAGGATGTCTGTCTCTCTCTGGTTATGAAACTATCTTTATGATGAGGTAAGGATGTCTGTCTCTCTGGTTATGAAACTATCTTTATGATGAGGTAAGGATGTCTGTCTCTCTCTGGTTATGAAACTATCTTTATGATGAGGTTAGGATGTCTGTCTCTCTGCTTATGAAACTATCTTTATGATGAGGTTAGGATGTCTGTCTCTCTCTGGTTATGAAACTATCGTTATGATGAGGTTAGGATGTCTGTCTCTCTGGTTATGAAACTATCTTTATGATGAGGTAAGGATGTCTGTCTCTCTGGTTATGAAACTATCTTTATGATGAGGTTAGGATGTCTGTCTCTCTCTGGTTATGAAACTATCTTTATGATGAGGTCAGGATGTCTGTCTCTCTCTGGTTATGAAACTATCTTTATGATGAGGTCAGGATGTCTGTCTATCTCTGGTTATGAAACTATCTTTATGATGAGGTTAGGATGTCAGTCTCTCTGCTTATGAAACTATCTTTATGATGAGGTTAGGATGTCTGTCTCTCTGGTTATGAAACTATCTTTATGATGAGGTTAGGATGTCTGTCTCTCTCTGCTTATGAAACTATCTTTATGATGAGGTTAGGATGTCTGTCTCTCTGGTTATGAAACTATAAATATGATGAGGTTAGGATGTCTGTCTCTCTCTGGTTATGAAACTATCTTTATGATGAGGTCAGGATGTCTGTCTCTCTCTGGTTATGAAACTATCTTTATGATGAGGTCAGGATGTCTGTCTATCTCTGGTTATGAAACTATCTTTATGATGAGGTTAGGATGTCTGTCTCTCTGGTTATGAAACTATCTTTATGATGAGGTAAGGATGTCTGTCTCTCTCTGGTTATGCAACTATCTTTATGATGAGGTTAGGATGTCTGTCTCTCTGGTTATGAAACTATCTTTATGATGAGGTAAGGATGTCTGTCTCTCTGGTTATGAAACTATCTTTATGATGCGGTTAGGATGTCTGTCTCTCTCTGGTTATGAAACTATCTTTATGATGAGGTCAGGATGTCTGTCTCTCTCTGGTTATGAAACTATCTTTATGATGAGGTCAGGATGTCTGTCTCTCTGGTTATGAAACTATCTTTATGATGAGGTTAGGATGTCTGTCTCTCTGGTTATGAAACTATCTTTATGATGAGGTAAGGATGTCTGTCTCTCTGGTTATGAAACTATCTTTATGATGAGGTCAGGATGTCTGTCTCTCTCTGGTTATGAAACTATCTTTATGATGAGGTCAGGATGTCTGTCTATCTCTGGTGATGAAACTATCTTTATGATGAGGTTAGGATGTCTGTCTCTCTGGTTATGAAACTATCTTTATGATGAGGTAAGGATGTCTGTCTCTCTCTGGTTATGCAACTATCTTTATGATGAGGTTAGGATGTCTGTCTCTCTCTGGTTATGAAACTATCTTTATGATGAGGTCAGGATGTCTGTCTCTCTCTGGTTATGAAACTATCTTTATGATGAGGTCAGGATGTCTGTCTCTCTCTGGTTATGAAACTATCTTTATGATGAGGTCAGGATGTCTGTCTCTCTGGTTATGAAACTATAAATATGATGAGGTTAGGATGTCTGTCTCTCTCTGGTTATGAAACTATCTTTATGATGAGGTCAGGATGTCTGTCTCTCTCTGGTTATGAAACTATCTTTATGATGAGGTCAGGATGTCTGTCTATCTCTGGTTATGAAACTATCTTTATGATGAGGTTAGGATGTCTGTCTCTCTGGTTATGAAACTATCTTTATGATGAGGTAAGGATGTCTGTCTCTCTCTGGTTATGCAACTATCTTTATGATGAGGTTAGGATGTCTGTCTCTCTGGTTATGAAACTATCTTTATGATGAGGTAAGGATGTCTGTCTCTCTGGTTATGAAACTATCTTTATGATGCGGTTAGGATGTCTGTCTCTCTCTGGTTATGAAACTATCTTTATGATGAGGTCAGGATGTCTGTCTCTCTCTGGTTATGAAACTATCTTTATGATGAGGTCAGGATGTCTGTCTCTCTGGTTATGAAACTATCTTTATGATGAGGTTAGGATGTCTGTCTCTCTGGTTATGAAACTATCTTTATGATGAGGTAAGGATGTCTGTCTCTCTGGTTATGAAACTATCTTTATGATGAGGTCAGGATGTCTGTCTCTCTCTGGTTATGAAACTATCTTTATGATGAGGTCAGGATGTCTGTCTATCTCTGGTGATGAAACTATCTTTATGATGAGGTTAGGATGTCTGTCTCTCTGGTTATGAAACTATCTTTATGATGAGGTAAGGATGTCTGTCTCTCTCTGGTTATGCAACTATCTTTATGATGAGGTTAGGATGTCTGTCTCTCTCTGGTTATGAAACTATCTTTATGATGAGGTCAGGATGTCTGTCTCTCTCTGGTTATGAAACTATCTTTATGATGAGGTCAGGATGTCTGTCTCTCTGGTTATGAAACTATCTTTATGATGAGGTTAGGATGTCTGTCTCTCTGGTTATGAAACTATCTTTATGATGAGGTTAGGATGTCTGTCTCTCTGGTTATGAAACTATCTTTATGATGAGGTTAGGATGTCTGTCTCTCTCTGGTTATGAAACTATCTTTATGATGAGGTCAGGATGTCTGTCTCTCTCTGGTTATGAAACTATCTTTATGATGAGGTTAGGATGTCTGTCTCTCTGGTTATGAAACTATCTTTATGATGAGGTAAGGATGTCTGTCTCTCTCTGGTTATGAAACTATCTTTATGATGAGGTCAGGATGTCTGTCTCTCTGGTTATGAAACTATCTTTATGATGAGGTTAGGATGTCTGTCTCTCTGGTTATGAAACTATCTTTATGATGAGGTTAGGATGTCTGTCTCTCTGGTTATGAAACTATCTTTATGATGAGGTTAGGATGTCTGTCTCTCTGGTTATGAAACTATCTTTATGATGAGGTTAGGATGTCTGTCTCTCTGGTTATGAAACTATCTTTATGATGAGGTAAGGATGTCTGTCTCTCTCTGGTTATGAAACTATCTTTATGATGAGGTTAGGATGTCTGTCTCTCTGGTTATGAAACTATCTTTATGATGAGGTTAGGATGTCTCTCTCTGGTTATGAAACTATCTTTATGATGAGGTTAGGATGTCTCTCTCTGGTTATGAAACTATCTTTATGATGAGGTTAGGATGTCTATCTCTCTGGTTATGAAACTATCTTTATGATGAGGTAAGGATGTCTGTCTCTCTGGTTATGAAACTATCTTTATGATGAAGTTAGGATGTCTCTCTCTGGTTATGAAACTATCTTTATGATGAGGTTAGGATGTCTGTCTCTCTGGTTATGAAACTATCTTTATGATGAGGTCAGGATGTCTGTCTCTCTGGTTATGAAACTATCTTTATGATGAGGTTAGGATGTCTGTCTCTCTGGTTATGAAACTATCTTTATGATGAGGTAAGGATGTCTGTCTCTCTCTGGTTATGAAACTATCTTTATGATGAGGTTAGGATGTCTGTCTCTCTGGTTATGAAACTATCTTTATGATGAGGTTAGGATGTCTGTCTCTCTCTGGTTATGAAACTATCTTTATGATGAGGTAAGGATGTCTGTCTCTCTGGTTATGAAACTATCTTTATGATGAGGTCAGGATGTCTGTCTCTCTGGTTATGAAACTATCTTTATGATGAGGTTAGGATGTCTGTCTCTCTGGTTATGAAACTATCTTTATGATGAGGTAAGGATGTCTGTCTCTCTGGTTATGAAACTATCTTTATGATGAGGTCAGGATGTCTGTCTCTCTCTGGTTATGAAACTATCTTTATGATGAGGTCAGGATGTCTGTCTATCTCTGGTTATGAAACTATCTTTATGATGAGGTTAGGATGTCTGTCTCTCTGGTTATGAAACTATCTTTATGATGAGGTAAGGATGTCTGTCTCTCTCTGGTTATGCAACTATCTTTATGATGAGGTTAGGATGTCTGTCTCTCTCTGGTTATGAAACTATCTTTATGATGAGGTCAGGATGTCTGTCTCTCTCTGGTTATGAAACTATCTTTATGATGAGGTCAGGATGTCTGTCTCTCTGGTTATGAAACTATCTTTATGATGAGGTCAGGATGTCTGTCTCTCTGGTTATGAAACTATCTTTATGATGAGGTTAGGATGTCTGTCTCTCTGGTTATGAAACTATCTTTATGATGAGGTTAGGATGTCTGTCTCTCTGGTTATGAAACTATCTTTATGATGAGGTAAGGATGTCTGTCTCTCTCTGGTTATGAAACTATCTTTATGATGAGGTTAGGATGTCTGTCTCTCTGGTTATGAAACTATCTTTATGATGAGGTAAGGATGTCTGTCTCTCTGGTTATGAAACTATCTTTATGATGAGGTCAGGATGTCTGTCTCTCTGGTTATGAAACTATCTTTATGATGAGGTTAGGATGTCTGTCTCTCTGGTTATGAAACTATCTTTATGATGAGGTTAGGATGTCTGTCTCTCTGGTTATGAAACTATCTTTATGATGAGGTTAGGATGTCTGTCTCTCTGGTTATGAAACTATCTTTATGATGGGGTTAGGATGTCTGTCTCTCTGGTTATGAAACTATCTTTATGATGAGGTTAGGATGTCTGTCTCTCTGGTTATGAAACTATCTTTATGATAAGGTTAGGATGTCTCTCTCTGGTTATGAAACTATCTTTATGATGAGGTTAGGATGTCTCTCTCTGGTTATGAAACTATCTTTATGATGAGGTTAGGATGTCTGTCTCTCTGGTTATGAAACTATCTTTATGATGAGGTAAGGATGTCTGTCTCTCTCTGGTTATGAAACTATCTTTATGATGAGGTCAGGATGTCTGTCTCTCTGGTTATGAAACTATCTTTATGATGAGGTTAGGATGTCTGTCTCTCTGGTTATGAAACTATCTTTATGATGAGGTTAGGATGTCTGTCTCTCTGGTTATGAAACTATCTTTATGATGAGGTTAGGATGTCTGTCTCTCTGGTTATGAAACTATCTTTATGATGAGGTAAGGATGTCTGTCTCTCTCTGGTTATGAAACTATCTTTATGATGAGGTTAGGATGTCTGTCTCTCTGGTTATGAAACTATCTTTATGATGAGGTTAGGATGTCTCTCTCTGGTTATGAAACTATCTTTATGATGAGGTTAGGATGTCTCTCTCTGGTTATGAAACTATCTTTATGATGAGGTTAGGATGTCTATCTCTCTGGTTATGAAACTATCTTTATGATGAGGTAAGGATGTCTGTCTCTCTGGTTATGAAACTATCTTTATGATGCGGTTAGGATGTCTGTCTCTCTCTGGTTATGAAACTATCTTTATGATGAGGTAAGGATGTCTGTCTCTCTGGTTATGAAACTATCTTTATGATGAGGTCAGGATGTCTGTCTCTCTGGTTATGAAACTATCTTTATGATGAGGTTAGGATGTCTGTCTCTCTGGTTATGAAACTATCTTTATGATGAGGTAAGGATGTCTGTCTCTCTGGTTATGAAACTATCTTTATGATGAGGTTAGGATGTCTGTCTCTCTCTGGTTATGAAACTATCTTTATGATGAGGTCAGGATGTCTGTCTCTCTCTGGTTATGAAACTATCTTTATGATGAGGTCAGGATGTCTGTCTCTCTCTGGTTATGAAACTATCTTTATGATGAGGTAAGGATGTCTGTCTCTCTGGCTATGAAACTATCTTTATGATGAGGTTAGGATGTCTCTCTCTGGTTATGAAACTATCTTTATGATGAGGTTAGGATGTCTCTCTCTGGTTATGAAACTATCTTTATGATGAGGTTAGGATGTCTCTCTCTGGTTATGAAACTATCTTTATGATGAGGTTAGGATGTCTATCTCTCTGGTTATGAAACTATCTTTATGATGAGGTAAGGATGTCTGTCTCTCTGGTTATGAAACTATCTTTATGATGAAGTTAGGATGTCTCTCTCTGGTTATGAAACTATCTTTATGATGAGGTTAGGATGTCTGTCTCTCTGGTTATGAAACTATCTTTATGATGAGGTCAGGATGTCTGTCTCTCTGGTTATGAAACTATCTTTATGATGAGGTTAGGATGTCTGTCTCTCTGGTTATGAAACTATCTTTATGATGAGGTAAGGATGTCTGTCTCTCTGGTTATGAAACTATCTTTATGATGAGGTAAGGATGTCTGTCTCTCTGGTTATGAAACTATCTTTATGATGAGGTAAGGATGTCTGTCTCTCTCTGGTTATGAAACTATCTTTATGATGAGGTTAGGATGTCCGTCTCTCTCTGGTTATGAAACTATCTTTATGATGAGGTCAGGATGTCTGTCTCTCTCTGGTTATGAAACTATCTTTATGATGAGGTCAGGATGTCTGTCTCTCTGGTTATGAAACTATCTTTATGATGAGGTTAGGATGTCTGTCTCTCTGGTTATGAAACTATCTTTATGATGAGGTTAGGATGTCTGTCTCTCTCTGGTTATGCAACTATCTTTATGATGAGGTCAGGATGTCTGTCTCTCTCTGGTTATGAAACTATCTTTATGATGAGGTTAGGATGTCTGTCTCTCTGGTTATGAAACTATCTTTATGATGAGGTAAGGATGTCTGTCTCTCTCTGGTTATGAAACTATCTTTATGATGAGGTCAGGATGTCTGTCTCTCTGGTTATGAAACTATCTTTATGATGAGGTTAGGATGTCTGTCTCTCTGGTTATGAAACTATCTTTATGATGAGGTTAGGATGTCTGTCTCTCTCTGGTTATGAAACTATCTTTATGATGAGGTCAGGATGTCTGTCTCTCTCTGGTTATGAAACTATCTTTATGATGAGGTTAGGATGTCTGTCTCTCTGGTTATGAAACTATCTTTATGATGAGGTAAGGATGTCTGTCTCTCTGGTTATGAAACTATCTTTATGATGAGGTTAGGATGTCTGTCTCTCTGGTTATGAAACTATCTTTATGATAAGGTTAGGATGTCTCTCTCTGGTTATGAAACTATCTTTATGATGAGGTTAGGATGTCTCTCTCTGGTTATGAAACTATCTTTATGATGAGGTTAGGATGTCTGTCTCTCTGGTTATGAAACTATCTTTATGATGAGGTAAGGATGTCTGTCTCTCTGGTTATGAAACTATCTTTATGATGAAGTTAGGATGTCTCTCTCTGGTTATGAAACTATCTTTATGATGAGGTTAGGATGTCTGTCTCTCTGGTTATGAAACTATCTTTATGATGAGGTTAGGATGTCTGTCTCTTTCTGGTTATGAAACTATCTTTATGATGAGGTAAGGATGTCTGTCTCTCTGGTTATGAAACTATCTTTATGATGAGGTAAGGATGTCTGTCTCTCTCTGGTTATGAAACTATCTTTATGATGAGGTTAGGATGTCTGTCTCTCTGGTTATGAAACTATCTTTATGATGAGGTCAGGATGTCTGTCTCTCTCTGGTTATGAAACTATCTTTATGATGAGGTTAGGATGTCTGTCTCTCTGGTTATGAAACTATCTTTATGATGAGGTAAGGATGTCTGTCTCTCTCTGGTTATGAAACTATCTTTATGATGAGGTAAGGATGTCTGTCTCTCTGGTTATGAAACTATCTTTATGATGAGGTTAGGATGTCTGTCTCTCTGGTTATGAAACTATCTTTATGATGAGGTAAGGATGTCTGTCTCTCTCTGGTTATGAAACTATCTTTATGATGAGGTCAGGATGTCTGTCTCTCTCTGGTTATGAAACTATCTTTATGATGAGGTAAGGATGTCTGTCTCTCTGGTTATGAAACTATCTTTATGATGAGGTTCAGATGTCTGTCTCTCTCTGGTTATGAAACTATCGTTATGATGAGGTTCAGATGTCTGTCTCTCTCTGGTTATGAAACTATCATTATGATGTGGTTAGGATGTCTGTCTTTCACTATCCAATCCCACTCAACCAGCCCTCCACCATTCAGACTTAGGAGACTTAAGTCAAGATATTCATTTTATATTACATTTGAGTCATTTAGCAGACACTCTTATCCAGAGTAACTTACAGGAGCAATTAGGGTTAAGTGCCTTGCTCAAGGGCACACTGGCAGATTTTTCACCTAGTAGGCTTGGCGATTAGAACCAGCGACATTTCGGTTACTGGCCCAACGCTGTTAACCGCTAGACTAGGTATTTGTTTTCTTCACATTTTCAAACAGTACATTTATATTTTCCAACGGGGCTATACATTTGGGTGAGATTTTTTCTCTCCTGAGTAGCCTCGTTTCGCTGCCAAAATTAAAATTAAACCATCTAGTGTTCAGCGAAATAACATCACAATGTCAAATACAGGCAGCCTGATTAACATTTAATCACATTAACCGAAAACTTCACTCTTGCGCATACAGTTAGAAACGAAACATGGCAATTTGAAAAATAAGCCATGGGAGTTTTTGGAGCAAGAATAAAGATGACTTTCGAGTAGTCAGACATGTATAAAAGCATCATATATCATTAATAAGAAGGGGCTAGAAGTGTCTTACATGGTGAGCTACCGAGTGGCTATTGTGGAGGACTTAATTCATCCTGTTGCTGCAGATATGGCTGGGACAATGAACTATACAGACAATGCCTTCATCAAACAACATTGTTTCACGACGCATCGATGACATGGCAGGAGATGTTTTGAAACAATTACTGCTTCACATACAAGCCAGTGAATTATATGCGTTGCAGCTGGATGACTCAACAGACGTGGCGGGCCTGGCACAGCTCCTGGTATATGTCCATTACGTTTATGGAGGGTCAATTAAGGAAGACATCCTCTTCTGCAAACCACTGGAAACCAGATCAACAGGAGAGGATATTTTGAAAGCACTGGACAGATTTGTGATATCAAATGGACTTTGGTGGTCAAGATGTGTTGGTATCTGTACTGATGGCGCAAAAGCCATGACAGGGAGACATAGTGGAGTGGTAACTCGTGTGCAAGCAATTGCTCCCGACGCCACTTGGGTACACTGCAGCATCCACCGAGAGGCACTTGCTGCCAAGGGAATGGCTGAAAGACGTTTTGGAAACACTAACTTTGTTAAAGCAAAGCCCCTGAACTCCCGTGTGATATGGGCAGCGATCGTGTAACACTTTTACAACATACAGAAGTGCGCTGGTTATCAAGGGGCAAAGTATTGACGCGTTTTTTTGAATTGAGAGACGAGCTTAAAGTTTTCTTTACTGACCATGATTTTCACTTGTCTGACAGCTTGTATGATGATGAGTTTCTCACATGATTGGCCTATCTGGGTAATGTTTTTTTCGGCTGAATGATCTGAATCGAAGATTACAGGGACTCTCGGCAACTATATTCAATGTGCGGGTCAAAATTGAGGCTATGATTAAGAAGTTGGAGCTGTTCTCTGTCTGCATTAACAAGGACAACACACAGGTCTTTCCATCATTGTATGATGTTTTGTGTGCAAATGAACTCAAGCTTACGGACAATGTCAAATGTGATTTCATGAAGTTGGGTGCGCAATTACGCAGGTACTTTCCTGAAACGGATGACTCAAACAACTGGATTCGTTATCCCTTTCATGCCCTGCCTCCAGTCCACTTACCTATATCTGAACAAGAGAGCCTCATCGAAATTGCAATAAGCGGTTCTGTGAAAATTTTATTGAATCAGAAGCGACTGCCAGATTTCTGGATAGGGCTGCGCTCAGAGTATCCTGCCTTGGCAAATCGTGCTGTTAAGACACTGATGCCCTTTGCAACCACGTACCTATGTGAGAGTGGATTCTTGGCCCTCTCTAGCATGAACACTAAATACAGGCACAGAATGTGTGTGAAAATGATTTAAGACTGAGACTCTCCAATACAAACCAACATTGCAGATTTATGTGCATCCTTTCAAACACACCCTTCTCATTAAGCTGTAGTGAGGTCTTCACAATTTTTTGATAAACAAAGTTTAATATGTAAGATGGCTAAATAAAGAGCAAAAGTATTGATTATTATTATATTATTGTGCCCTGGTCCTATAAGAGGTGTTTGTCACTTCCCACGAGCCGGATTGTGACAAAACCTCACACTCATTGTTATGTTTAACCTGTTGCGACGAGCCATCCCGGATCCGGGATCTTGAATACAGCCTCAAGCTCATTATCATAACGCAACGTTAACTATTCATGAAAATCGCAAATGAAATGAAATCAATATGCTAGCTCTCGAGCTTAGATTTTTGTTAACAACACTGTCATCTCAGATTTTCAAAATATGCTTCTCAACCATAGCAAAACAAGCATTTGTGTAACAGTATTGATAGCTAGCGTAGCATTTAGCGTTAGCATTCAGCAGGCAACATTTTCACAAAAACCAGAAAAGCATTCAAATAAAGTCCTTTACCTTTGAAGAACTTCGGATGTTTTCAATGAGGAGACTCAGTTCGATAGCAAATGTTCAGTTTTTCCTGAAAGATTATTTGTTTAGGACAAATCGCTCCGTTTTCTGCGTCACGTTTAGCTACGAAAAAAACCTGTATCCAGGATTGTGTAAATCTATCCGCAAGCTCATTAACGAAACGTTAACTATTCATGAAAATCACAAATGAAATGAAATAAATCTATTTGCTCTCAAGCTTAGCCTTTTGTTAACAACACTGTCATCTCAGATTTTCAAAAATAAGCTTCTCAACCCATAGCAAAACAAGCATTTGTGTAACAGTATTGATAGCCTAGCATAGGATTATGCCTGACATTCAGCATTCAACATTTTCACAAAAACCAGAAAAACATTCAAATAAAATAATTTACCTTTGAAGAACTTCAGATGTTTTCAATGAGGAGACTCTCAGTTCGATAGCAAATGTCCAGTTTTCACAAAAAGATTATTTGTGTTGACAAATCGCTCCGTTTTCTTCATCACGTTTGGGTAAGAAAAAAAACGAAAATTAAGTCATTAAAACGCAAACTTTTTTCCAAATTAACTCCATAATATCGACAGAAACATGGCAAACCGATGTTTAGAATCAATCCTCAAGGTGTTTTTCACATATCTATCGACGATAAATCCATCGTGGCAGTTGACTTTCTCTTCTGAAGAAATGGAACGCGCATGGACCTAAAGATTACGCAATAATTTTCGACACAGGACACCGGGCGGACACCTGGTAAATGTAATCTCTTATGGTCAATCTTCCAATGATATGCCTACAAATACGTCACAATGCTGCAGACACCTTGGAGAAACGACACAAAGGGCAGGCTCATTCCTGGCGCATTCACAGCCATATAAGGAGACATTGGAACACAGCGCCTTCAGAATCTGGGGCATTTCCTGTATGAAACTTCATCTTGGTTTCGCCTGTAGCATTAGTTCTGGGGCACTCACAGATAATATCTTTGCAGTTTTGGAAACGTCAGAGTTTTTTCTTTCCAAAGCTGTCAATTACATGCATAGTCGAGCATCTTTTCGTGACAAAATATCTTGTTTGAAACGGGAACGTTTTTTATCCAAAAATTAAAAGAGCGCCCCCTATCTCGAAGACGTTAAGAAATGTATCGTATAGTGTGTGTGTGGCAGGCTTACAATGATGTCAAAAAACAACATTTAAGAGTGCGCTGACCCTGGTGCTAGAGGGGGTACACAGCTGGAGGTTGAATGTTTGAAGGGGTACGAGACAATAAAAAGTTTGGGAACCACTGCTCTAGATGCCACCATATCACATACACTCAGATGAACACAGGCAACTGCACACACACACACACACGTGCACACGCGTTACACACACAATCTCCAAAACAGTCAGAAAATCAACGTCTCGCAATGTTCATCTCAAACACACACTCAGTGCGAGAATCTTCACTTTCATTCTCTCTGTCAGTGTAATTAAAATATGCAAATGGTGGAGAAAACGCATTTCATCGCAGTGATGACTGTGGCAGTTATGCAGATGCAGTGAATATTTGAAAAGATTTGGTCAGATAAGGCCCATTGGCATCGATAGCGGTGGAGGGAGGAGTGGGGAGGATAGGAAACTAATGACAAAGGGAATTGTTGGCTTATCTCATTTCCACACAAGCATCAAACTTCTGGAGGGCTGCCTCCTCACACCACTGGCTGATCCATAGCTCTCTACTGCAGTCTACTGATGAGAGGTACTTCCTATGCATGAATTACATACATAGAAGAATACACGTTTGTTTTTGTGTGTATTTAACATGCATATCTGTTTTAATGACAGTT